>NC_141035.1:43370000-43465000 GCF_052040795.2 Danio rerio
AAAATATCTAGTAAAATATTATTTAATGTCATCATGGCAAAGATAAAATAAATCAGTTATTAGAAATGAGTTATTAAACTATTATGTTTAGAAATGTGTTGAAATCTTCTTTCCTTAAAATGGAAATTGGGAAAAAATAAACAGGAAGGCTAATTCTGACTTAACTATTTTAATTACACATGTATTATCATTTATTATGGTCTTTGGTTTCAAGTAATTCATGTTTAATTAATAAAAAATTTAATTTTGGATTAAATAAAACATTTTATTTACTCTTTATATGTATTATTTTATAATTATGTTAATGGTTATTATATGTATTGTATTACTTTTAATTTAATCTATGTTTATTTAATTGCTTTAAATTTATATTTATAATTTTATAATAAATTATACATATTATAATACATTTTGATTTAACAATAAATAATAAATAGCATGTTAAGAATTTTAAAATTATTTAAATGATTTGTTTTGTTATTACAAAGTACTTTATATCACATTTATTTTTCATTTCATTTATTTATTTTATTTACATGTGTATTATTATTTTTCAGTAAAAGATTAATAATAATTAGTTTAACTTTAAATCACATTTTGAATCAATCCAATTTTATGTACGTTTTTTTTTGTCTGTTATAATTGTTTTAATGATTTGATTTGTATTCATTATAATCTAGTTCCTGTTTGTTTAATTGTTTTAAATTTTAAGCATTTTTTTTGCATTTTACTATATTTTATAAATTTTTAATAAAATTTTTTATAATTACATTTAAATTTATTTTTAATATATTATTTTAATTTTTTTAATTATTCAAATAATTTATTTAGTTATTGCATATACTTTTAATCACATGTATAATTTATTTGCTTTTTTCATACTAATCTGCTTATTTGAATTTAATATTTTTATTCCATTCATTAATGCTAAAAATGCATTTACAGTTTATTAATGAATTTAAGTAAGTAGTTATTTATTTTAGTTTTTTCCCTTCTAAGTATTTCCTGTTGCTTTGTGAACATGTCTAGCGAATAAAAGTGTAGTTCTAGTTTGAATAAATTAGGAAAGTGCTGAACATGGCAACTCTATCTAGTTGCTACTTTTTAATGAGTGCTTTACCCAAAATGACAATCCTGTCATTACAAATTCATCCCCACGCTGTTTCAATTCTGCGGGATGTATTTTTTAAAGTCCGTTTTGCAGCAGAGCAGGAAAAAACCTCAGATTTAGATGAACATAAAGAAGAATAAATGACGACAGGAGCTTCATTTTGGGCCGAACTCTGCCTTTAACCTGATGCAATGTAATGCAGCTTTTGCAAAGCGAATCTACAGTACCTGACAGTCCACCCGCGTCCTGCAAGAGTTCGCAACAATGCCAAAAATACATTCCTTTAAATCCCAAGGTCAGCAAGAAGATAATGGTCTCATCTTTAAATCAAACCAAAATATATAACGGTATGCGTTACAGAAATGACTGTTTTAATATTTCTGCTTCAAACTCTCATGTTTAATTCAAAGTGTTACTTGACGTTTTCTAATTTGTTGTGAAAATGCATTATTTTTTCCAGTGTGTGAGAAACTAAATTGACTTTTTTATTGCACAAGAAGCCAAGTCGACTGCAGGAAAAAAAAAAGGTTTAAACAATGCTGAAAACCATAGTGTTGGCCATTAGCAGAGCTGGAGTTGAATTCAGGCACCGACTGAGACACACGGTGAAGCGACATGCATCATCTCACTGATTAGTTTGTGTCTTTAATGAATCCTAACAAATTGGATCAAGCAAACAGAAAATCAGAGAGATTTCTGAAGGATCGTGTAATGCTAAAGACTGGAGTAATGATGCTGAAAATGCAGCTTTGCGTCAAATGATTAAATTACATTTTAAAATATATTCAAATCGAAATCCATTATTTTGAATTAATGCCATGTCACACTATTGCTGCTCTGTATTTCAGATCAGATAAATGCAGCTTTGGTAGAATTTGGGTCTAAAATTCTTTTAAAAAATCGCAAAAAAAAAACAAAAACAAATGAGATCAGTCGAAATTACATAAAAGGTTTATTTAAAAAGACATTATTACATTATTATTATTATTATTATTATTATTATTATTATTATTATTATTATTGTTGTTGTTGTTGTTGTAGTTGTTGTTATTTTTATTATTATTATTATTATTATTATTATTATTATTATTATTATTATTATTTTAATTAAATGATACATTTTAGTTAACTTATTTTGGGGTATTTTTTTTTTCCTTTTTTTTCTTTCTTTTTTGAACATATGCAAAACAAAACTACAACTACAAAACTAAATGTCTAACAAAAAACAAAACTGCATTTGCAGAAATATACATATTGCAAAAGCCATAAACCAATGTGCTACAAACGACACAATATGGCAAGGCCAGTAAGACATTTGGTGACAACAAACACACATGAATGTTTGTCCATACAGACATTTAAATCATTTAGAATCTTAAACTCTCACAGTAAGATTTGTATTGTCCGAACATGTTGACCAATTGCGAATAAATGTATCAGTTGTGCAGTGGCTAATCATGTAAGATGTTCCAGGGGAATAATTGAATGCCATTCTTAAAGACATTTTATTGATGGATAAAAGATTTTCTGTGCACAGTTCTTGAGTGGCACCAAATAGAAACCACAAAACTACATAAGTGTCTGTGATGAGCAATCATGACGTACAAAAACAACATCTCTCTGAAACATACAATTAAATGGATCAAAGGATATAATGTATTTCATGTTTGTGAAAATGTAAACAGCGCCCTCTAGTGGATTTGTCTCCTGAAATGTGTAGCGGAACGTATGGGGAGCAACGTATTTCACATTTTGTAAAAATGTAGACTGAGGCATGCATTTACTATAAGCCTGGGCTAGTAAATTCAGCTTTGCATCACAGTACCAAATTATATATTAGATAAAAAATAAATAATAAAATAAGTAATAACCAAATAATGCTTTTTTATATGTTTTAAAACTGAAAAACATTACTTATTTTACAAAATTTCTGATCAAATAATGACAATACAGCTTTTGTAAGCATAAAAGCCTACTTTTGATTATGAGTATCAAACATAAACAACATAATAGTTTCATAAATAAGTCATGCCACTTGTCATTCGCCACTTAGAAAACTGAATAGTACTTAATACTACAATTTCCAATGAAAAACGATTATATCTAGCACATTTTTAGTTGTGTAGCAAGCAAAACTTGTCATAATGTGCAATATTTCATGCATGCAATGATTGCTGGTCTCACTCTCTAACGCACTTTTTCCTAAAGCCACTACTGTATGCTTAGTTTGGCCGGTGGCGTGCATTATAACACTTATTACTAAGCCATACTTGCATGCTATTTCAGAGTGAGTATTCAAGGTAGCATGGCAAATAATATAGCTCGTCACAGGTTGTCATTGTTAAAAAAGGAACCTAAGTGATTTGAATATAAAAGCATCTTCAGCTCAGTAAAACAGGCTAGGCAGAATAGCACTATTTACTGATGTTTTGTTGTTAAACTAAAATATAAATCTACATTACCGATGCTGTAAAAGGCCCTTATGGAACTGCAAATATTCACATCAATCTATCGTTGGAAGATTTCAGTGACTGTACTACACATCTGTGCATATAACCCATTCATAACAAAGCTCACTCTACATCAGCTTTGAGGGACTAAAACAGAACATTACCTGTCTAAAAGAAATACTTCAGCCATGGTGTCGTCCTTCCTCCAGCGAGCAAAACTACCTTCAATATTGATTCAGGATTTTAAAGAGTTTTTATTCAGCGTGCAAACGGCAGATCTACGTAAACGGGGTGAGCAGATGTTCAAATCTACATTTGTTGACAGACAGTTTGAGCTATTTATCAGAATTATTGAAATTATCGGTACGACAACAGCCCCTTTTACACATACAGACCTTTCCGGAAAATTGCTGGTAATATCGGTCCGACAAAAGCCCCTTTTTACACATACAGACCTTTATGGAAAATTACCAGCAATTTTCCGGAAAGCTCTGTATGTGTGAACAGGCCCTTTTTGAAAGTACCGGTAAATTCGTTCTGGCTATTTTCAGGAAAGAGAAGTTGTAACATTACCGGTCATTTGCCGGAATGCTGCACTGTGTGAATGGAGAAGTAAGATTGCCGGAAAGAGCGCGTACACTTCTAGAATGTGCTGACGGGAGACGTCTACTCTAGCCAATCAGAACAGTCAGACGCATTCACGTCTGCGCAGTTTATGAAAACAAAAGCCTTTGAATATTTTTTCAGAAACATTTAGCTGCTAGATGTTAGCCAGAAAACGTTGATATGTTCCTTCTTAATGCCAACTGTGTAAATAATTATCGATAAGATGCTTATGATAAGCCAATGTTTGTTTACCTTCAAGCTCTGCTTCAAGTTGCTTGACGGGTCGCGTGTGCCCGTGAAGCAGCCCGTGAGTGCCTGCACACACACATATCATGTACATCTCGACATGCGAAAGTGTTTCTCTATATGTTTTCATCGGAGTTGTTCACAATACTCATCTATCCACAGAGTTTGTAATGTAGTCAGATATTTACAAATACAACCCTAGCCGTTTAGAGCTCATTTCTGGTTAACAATGTCAGAATTTACCAGTATTTTGGATTGGATGTGTGAATGGTCTTTTCCGGAAAAATTCTGTAACGTCCTTGCCTGTGTGAACAGCACTTATTTGAATTTACCAGTATAGTCGTTCCGGAAATTTTCCGTATATTTATTGGTATCACAGTGTGAAAGGGACTAATATTTAATTGGATGAACATTTTTTTAGTTTTATGCCTCATCCAGAATATAAAAATACACATAAATACGTTAAGATCATTTACTCTAATCATTACTATTGAAATGTAAAGAGACTTTCAACCAGCACAACAAAACTTGTTTCTGAAGACAATCACCTACTGCACCTTTAATAGAGCTGTAGCTGTTTTATAAAGCAGTAACATTGACACAAGAGGCATGTGGTGAAGTGATGTCCATCATCTGCTGGTTGGTTTGCATCTTTAACGAATCCTGAAAAATTGTATCAAACAAGCAGAGAGAAACGCCGACTCTGGCCAAACACATGTGAAGCCGAGGGGAAAAGCAGCGGATGAAGAGATTTCTCCGTGAGCCGAGTGTTGTCATACATCATTTAACTGCACTTTTCTGAAGCAGAGCATTGTGGGAAAGGTGTCTTCAGTTCCTGCTTCATAAAGGTGACTTGAGCTTCTGAACTGAGTCTCTGAGCATCTCCACTCTGAACAGCGTCATACATCATTTTCCATTTCATAGCTCACATTTCTGCTCACCGCCGCCGCTTAGCAGAATAAATAACAAGAGGAACAGTGGAAACTGCTGGACTACTGCTTTACTCAGCTACTGTGCAACACACACGTACACTCTCACACACACACACAAACAGAGAGATACACACATACAGTGTATCCGGAAAGTGTTCATACCACTTTACTTTTTCCACACTTTTTCATGTTACAGTCTTATTCCAAAATGGAAGTTAATTGATTTCTTCAACATTCTACACACAATACTCCATAATGACAATGTGAAAAAAAGAGTTTTTAAAATTGTTGCAAATTTTACAAATGAAAAACCTGAAAAATCACATCAGTATTCACATCCTTGGCCGTGGAGCTCTAAATTGAGCTCAGGTACATTTTATTTCCACTGATCACTCTTGAGATGTTTCAGCAGCTTTATTGCAATTCACCTGTAGTAAATTCAGTTGGACATGATTTGAAAAGGCATACACCTGTCTATATAAGGGCCCAGGGTTGACAGTGCATGACAAAGGACAAATTAAGCATGAAGACGAAGAAATCATCTGTAGACCTCCGACAGGATTGTCTCGAGGCACAAGGCTAGGGAAGGTTACAGAAACATTTCTGCTCCTCTGGAAGTTCCAATGAGCACAGTGGCCTCCATCATCCGTGAGTGGAAGATGTTTGGAACCACCAGGACTCTTCCTAGAGCTGGCCGGCCATCTAAGCTGAGTGATCAGGGGAGAAGTTGCCTTAGTCAGGGAGGTGATCAATAACCTGATGGTCACTCTGTCTGAGCTCCGGTGTTCTTCTGTGCAGAGAGGAGAACCTTACAGAAGGACAACCATCTGTGCAGCAATCCACCTGTCAGATCTGTATTGTAGAGTGGCCAGACGGAAGACACTCCTTACCTGGAAATTGCCCAAAGGCATCTGAAGGACTCTCACCAGGCTAATACCATCACCAGGATAATACCATCCCTACAGTGAAGCACTGTGATGGCAGCATCATGCTCTGGGGATGTTTTTCTGCTGCAGGGACTAAAAGACTAGTCAGGATAGAGGAAAAGATGAATGCAGCAATGATCAGAGACATCCTGAATAAAAACCTGCTTCAGAGTGCTCTTGATCTCAGACTGGGGCGACGGTTCATCTTCCAGCAGGACAATGACCCAAAGCACACCGCCGAAATATCAATGGAGTGGCTTCACAACAACTCGGTAAATGTCCGTGTGTGGCCCAGCCAGAGCCCAGACCTAAATCCTATTGAACATCTCTGGAGAGATCTGAAAATGGCTTTACATCGTTGATTTCCATCCACCCTGATAGAGCTTTAGAAGTACTGCAAAGAGGAATGGGCAAAAATTCACTAAGACAGGTGTGCTAAGCTTTCGGCATCATATTCAAAAAGACTTGAGGCTGTAAATGCTGCCAAAGGTGCATCAACAACGTATTGAGCAAAGGCTGTGAATACTGATGTACATGTGATTTTTCAGTTTTTTAATTTTTAATAAATTTAAAAAACTTTTTTTTTTTCACATTGTCATTATGGGGTACTGTGTGTAGAATTCTGATGAAATAAATAAATTTAATCAATTTTTGAATAAGACTAACATGAAAAATGTAGAAAAAGTGAAGAGTTATGAATACTTTCAGAATGCATTATATGCACACATTCACTCACACGCGCAAACACACACGCAGCAAGAGACAGGCACACACTCTCTCTCTTTCATGCACACACACATACGGGGAGAGAGAAAGAGACTGTAGTTGTAAATTGACATTATCAGTGTGTCTTGATTTATTGACGAACAGTTCTTTCAGTGCGCATGTGTGCTGCTCCTCTTTTATTCAACATGGAGAGATGATTGAGTCTCCTTCCCTCCGTCAGAGATGAGTTTACACTCTTCTGTTGAACATATACACTGGCAGGAGTGTTTGAATGATTATAACACACAGTACGAGCGCACACGCTCGCAAGTGTTTGACGGCGTCTCTTTCACTCGGCAGTGCTCAATTATTAATGCTCAATGTGCCTTACTGATCAACAGCTGCAGACAACCTGTGACACTCTGTCTGAACGACGTGTGTGTGTGTGCGCGTGTGTGTGTGTGTGTGTGTGTGTAATCATGCACTGTATGAGTGTGTGTGTGTATTTGTGTGTGTGAGGTTGTGTGTCTGTCTGTCATTGTGTGTGTGTTTGTGTGTGTCTGCCTCTGTCTCTCTATCTGTGTGTGTCTGGGTCTGTTTGCGAGTAGATGTGTTTGTGTGTGTGTGTGCGTGTGTGTGTGCGTGTGTATGAGAGAGAGAGAGAGAGAGAGAGAGAGAGCATGTATTGTGTGTGTGTGTGTGTGTGTGTGTGTGTGTGTGTGTGTGTGTGTGTGTGTGTGTGTGTGTGTGTGTGTGTGTGTGTGTGTGTGTGTTGTGTTTCTGAGTGTGTGTCTATGAGAGAACTTGTGTACACATATGTGTGTGTCTGTCTCTGTGTTTCTGTGTGTGTCTGTGGGCAGTTCCAGCTATATTGAGCTGCTGAATCATAGGTGACGGTGGTTGATGATTGTGCCGATATGAGTCTTTCTTTCTGTCTGCTGCTGCTTCTGCCGGCATCTCGTTCTGCCGGTGTCACACTCACACACACACACACTTGAAGAAACAGCTCAGGTAAAACATTGAAAGTCCTCATGTACTCATCATCACGTTATTGAACACCTTCAGTCTGAACGCTTTATACTCGACTGCCATTTACAACCATTAGTTCATGTTTTCCTTCAGCAAGGACACATTCAATTGAGCAAATGAGTTGCTGAAGGCATTTATAATGTGATCAAATATTTCTGTTTTAAACATATGCTGTGCTTTTGAATTTTCTTCCCACAAAAGCCAAAAGAGATGCACATATATGAAACACAGGTGAATACTGGTTTTGGAAGTTCGTGTGTTTGTGTAAAACTCTTGTTATGATGTTTCCACTTGTTCATTTCTGTTCATAAGTGGTGGAATTCACAAAAAAACATTCAAAGGGGACCTAATTTACCCCTTTTCAAGATTTAATATAAGCCTTTTTGTGTCTCCAGAATGTGTCTGTAAGATTTCAGCTCAAAACACTCATCAGATTATTTATTATACCTTTCTGAACATGGGAAATTTAGGCAGTTTGGGCATTGTAGCTGTTTTTGTGGCTTGTGCCTTTAATGCAAGTGAGCTGGTTCTTTCTATCACCGTTCCCACGTGCATGTCAGAGAAATAGAAATTGCTCTGTATTATTTATGCATGTAGCCTTCACTTAGATAAACAGCACAGTGACAGACAAGAATGACGCAGATCTCCCTTACTACAGTAAGAACTTCCCCTATGGTTATTTGATACATTTGTTGTGGAGTTAATTCAAGCTTTTCTGCAAAGATGAGTCACACACAATGTTGTTTTTTAGCACGGAAAATATGACAAGATATAATATACACTGCTCAATGGATATCCGTTATGTTAATGTTGAAAATAAACCTGATTTAAGTCCACAAACTGGAATTAACGCATCTTTTTTTTATAATTGTACTATATGGCTGTGGTGATGAATTACAAAAACGATTTTGCCGTCTTTATTACAAATTTCTTGCACTGATTTAAAAAACATTTTAAACTTGTAAAATAAATTGTTGAGATGCAGCTGATCACAGAAAGCTCAACAGATCTTTTTATCCCAGTTGCTTTGTGCACGTCCTGTCTTGTGGATATGATTATACACATTACTACAGAGACATGTTAATATGCGGCTGTCAATCAATTTGGTGGGTATAGGGAAATCGCACTCCTATGTCACAATGAGGTCAGCCTCAAATAGAAGGTGATTGGATCCTATTTTAATGTCAGGACATTTTAAAAAATAGACTTATTGAGCCCTATCATACACCCGGCGCAATGTGGCGCAAGGCGTGACGCAATTGTTATTTGCTAGTTTCAGCTTAGCGCAAGAGTTGTTTTGAGGTGTTGCGCCACGCTGTTTTAATAGCAAATGCATTTGCGCTCATATGTGCGCCCATAGGCGTTCTGGTCTAAAAAAGCAGGCGTGTTTTGGCGCGTTGCTATTTTGAGAAACTGTAATAGTCTGTTCTTTAGACCAGAACAAAGCCGGTCTATTGTCCGGCGCAAAGTGCGGCTTGCTTACACACTGCTTAATGCACACAAGATGTAGAGCAATACGGAATTATATTTACATATGAAAAATTATTAAAATATTAAGGATATATATAGGATATAATAAGGATATATATAGGATATAAATATAAAGGATTAAAATATTACAAAACATGTTATTTTCTAGCCTACATGAATTTAAAAACCACTGCCTTGAATCCTTCATCTCGGGAGGCTTTTTCAGTTCATTCGATTTGCTTTTGTATAATGTTATTATTATTAGCAGTATTATTTATTATATCCATATTTATATTTGTTTTTATTAAAAACCAGCTTAGATTTGTCCACCTGTCAGGTTTTAGACCATATGGGCTCAGCATGTGTATTAGGATATAACTCAGTTGTTTGAACACACTTCGTTATTATTGTTCATTTATTCGTTTGCTGGAAATTAGAACTAAACTTAGAAATAGTTTTGAAACAAATCTTTGCACTTAACAAACGAAATTAATTATTTATAGGCTAATTGATGCCTGTGTGTCTTTGCGTTTAATTTTTAGTTTAATTTGAAAAAGTGTCAGTAGTATAAACTAATTTTACTTAAACACAATTACAACACTGGTAAATCAAGTTATCCTTATAATTCATTTTACTATATATGTATATGTGTATGTGTGTGTGTGTGTGTGTGTGTGTGTGTGTGTGTGTGTGTGTGTGTGTGTGTGTGTGTGTGTGTGTGTGTGTGTGTGTAGTCAGAATTATTAACCCCCTGAAGTTTTAGCCCCTTTTTTCTTTTTCTTTTTTTCCAATTTCTGTTTAATGGAGAGAAGATTTTTTTTTTCAACAATTTCTAAACAGAATAGTTTAATAACTCATTTCTAATAACTGATTTATTTTATCTTTGCCATGATGACAGTAAATACTATTTGACTAGATATTTTTCAAGACATTTTTATACAGCTTAAAGTGACATTTAAAAGCTTAACTAGGTGCTTAAAAGGGGCTAATAATTTTGATCTTAAGTTGGTTCTTTAAAAATTAAAAACTGCTTTTATTCTAACCGAAATAAAACATTATCAGACATTCTGTGAAAATTTCCTTGCTCTGTTAAACATCATTTGGGAAATATTTTTAAAAAATATATATTTATTCAATGGGGAGCTAATAATTCTGACTTCAACTGTATATAAAGAAACTGGTTATTTATAGTGTGTTAGGAACCATTTGATTGGTAAATATGTTCTAATGTGGGACAAGCTGTGATCAATCATAAGCATGTGATCCTCTCAATATTATAAATAAACTTCATAGATAGATAGATAGATAGATAGATAGATAGATAGATAGATAGATAGATAGATAGATGGATAGATGGATGGATGGATGGATGGATGGATGGATAGATAGATAGATAGATAGATAGATAGATAGATAGATAGATAGATAGATAGATAGATAGATAGATAGATAGATAGATAGATAGATAGATAGATATGCTTAAATAAATTCAGCAATCTTTATATGGGCTAATTAATTAAAATTAATAAACAACTTTTGTTTACCAAAAATGCAATTATTGTAACATTACTAAAAGTTCAAAGGGAAAACTTAAAATATAAGATATAAATATAAAAGTAATTCAAACTGTTTTGAACCACTATAATATTTAGTACATGCTATTAAAATGCTCTTTATATTTTAATTTTGGAAGCCAAATTAAAGTTCCTTAAACATTTTATACGAAATTATATGAAAAATAGTTGTACATTTTTTAAGGGTTACAAAATATTATTTTCTCAGATAAATGCTTTTCTCAATATTCTTTTCATCAAATAATCTTATAAAAGTATCTTGGTTTTCACAAAATGATGTTTTCAGCATTGCTGTCATTAGATTACAAGAATGACCTTGTGGCTCTGAACACTGCTGAAATCTTAACTTTGCTTCCAAAAATAATTAAAGATTTAAAAAGAAAAGCTGTTGGGTGGGTGGGGGTACACATAGGGATTTCTTTTAGAAAAGTGATGTGAGCAAGGTCACAAGGTCCAAAATGACCAAAAAAGCTCCATAAAACTTCTATAAAAGCATCTGAATGAGTCATGCAATATTATAGTGTGAGAAACCGGCTGAAATTTGAGTCATTAGTCACTGAAGCAGCTCATGACCTCTGCTGATCTGCAAAGCCCACAGCGCGTCTTCCTCCTCTGTACTGTATGCATCATATATGCAAATCATGCACTCGCTTGCCTACTGTAATTTGGGCTTGATGTATGGCTGTTTCTGCAACCATGGGCTTCTCGGACCCTGTGGAATTAAAAAAAGAAAAAGAAAAAACAAAACACTTTTAAACTCTCAATAGTTCATCTATTTTGCCCACTTAAATTGCCCACAAGTGCACTGTTTTAATAACATTTTAAATCATGTTTCATTTCTTTTGTTTTATAATTTATCTCAAATGTAAATTGTGTTGAATTAGCATTGTCCATGAACTGTTACATAAATTTGTTTTATTTTTAGACTTAGATCACATGAGAAATTTGTTGGTTTTGCAAATGATATCACAATATTTTTGTGTATAACTCAATAATGTTATATTTTTACAGTGACATTTTAGACATTATTTATAGAATATGTGATTAGTTATTTTAAAAAGTGAATAAATCCAAACTATAAAATTTTATAAGTATGTTTAACCCTTTTATGCATAAGATCACACCGGTGTGATCAGCCTTGGCTGGTCCATGAAGTGTACGATGACACCGGTGGGGTTAGAGTGCACATCATCACTGCTAAAATTCAGATCTGATGGCGCGCACTAAGGCACAGAAAGAGATTCACATCGCTTTTCATAAATCACAATTTATTTGTGCTTTCAAACAAATAACATTTATTTTAGGTTTCAGACATTCAAATACTCACAACTGCAAGCAAAACATACCATTTAAGGTTTGTAAAATACACACGGATGTCTATGGACATGGCAATAATAATTTTTTTTCAATGTAAGTGGATGATGTGCTTTGTTTACGTAAGATACACACTCTTTATCTTATTAACATATTTTCTTGATTTCTCTTCCAGATAAACAGTTCTCAGAAGAAAATTATGAATAAGCATGGCGTAAATCCAGCAGCTCAGATCTCTCCTGCGGTTGTTGCTAGAAGGGATACAGCAGTGATCGTAAGTTAACATAATAATATTAGGTTTTATTAAGTTACGCTTCACGATAATACGCTTTATGATGAACTTGACACAACACCATTGTGTACTTTAGAATGCAATGAAAGTAAGGTCACACAAAAAACTGGAGGGTCAGCTGGAAAAGGTTAATTATTTACTTAATGTAAAGCAATTGATTTTTCTCTCTTTTTTTAAGTAAATTCAACTAATCACTATTTACAGTGTACTATAATGATGGCCTTTTCATTTTTAGGTTAATTTTGGTTAATTAGGTTAATTTTGCTGTGGAAATTACCAAATTTTTCTGATGCATGAACTGTTTTAATGCAAAAATGCAGTCATTTTCTTTTGAAAAAAAATTATTGATTTTATATATATATCCTCCCGAGACCCAAATATATATGTATATATATATATATATATATATATATATATATATATATATATATATATATATATATATATTGTGATTTCCTGCATCCTTTAAGTTAAAAATAATACATGTGTGTTTAGAGTTTTTACATTTTTTTATTTTTTTATTTTACAGCATGTCCACTGTAGTGGACCACAGGACTATTTTAGGTCAAAACGACCGCCTCTCAGACAACAAAACTGTACAGGATATGGCTGTAAAGGGATATTATTCCAATATTAATGTAACAAAAACAAAGCAAAAGGCATTTTTCCTTTTGTATTGAAATTCCTGAAACAGTTTATTCTGAAAGAGAGCTGAACCCAAAAAAAAAAAAAAAAAAGTGATGTAAATCCAAAACAAATTTAACATAAAAGCGATTTAACACTTTTTGTCATTCTCTAATTGTCTCTAATTCTCTAATTGTCTGATTGCCAGACTCTAAGTTGGAGTCTTCCTCTACTATTTCATAACGAATCCTCTCTGCTTCAGTTCTGCCTCCTACAACATGCAGTCAGTAATCACATTAAGATGGTCCTGGTGTCCACTATAGTGGACATTTAAAAAAGGATTATATTTTGAAACACAAACAAGTTAACAGCTTTGAAAGCTAAATTTATAGTTCCTGACACTTTAATAAACAAATATATATGTAATAAT
The DNA here is from genome assembly GCF_052040795.2 of Danio rerio. Classification (NCBI taxonomy): domain Eukaryota; kingdom Metazoa; phylum Chordata; class Actinopteri; order Cypriniformes; family Danionidae; genus Danio; species Danio rerio. The sequence goes on from NC_141035.1 coordinate 43,383,710, forward strand.
AATAGTAAAAAACATTTAAAAAGCCAAATTTCTTCCCATACTCTATTCTTTCCATAAAATGTGCTTTTTTATCAGCCATTTTGAATGCAGTGTAAGAAGTGGTTCCTAGCATGTCAGCCAATCAAATTGGATGTCCTCTGAACAGTATATATATATATATATATATATATATATATATATATATATATATATATATATATATATACAGGACTTTAAAATATATATATATATATATATATATATATATATATATATATATATATATATATATATATATTTTTTTAGTTCTTTCCTTTTTTAAAGTCTGTTTAGTTTTGTTTTTGTTATGTATTAGTTTTTACTTATTTTCTATTAGTGTTTTAAAAGCATTTTACAATGTGCAACACTTTTAACAGGACTTTCATACAACAACACTACCACATTCTGCAAGATTTTCATTAAAAAATGGGCTCATGGGACATAGAGATGCCTGCAGAAGTCTTCTAGAAGCCTCACATACGTCCTGCTGTACAGCTCTTGTGTTCATTATATGAGTGAGTCTCGGGCTGTGCTGAAGGCAAACTGACGTCCTGCTATATTGAGCTGCTGAATCATAGGTGACGCTGATGATGATTGTGACGATATATCTCTCTTTCTGTCTGTCTCACTGCTGGCTGCTTCTCTGATGCTATCAAACACTCTCTCATACACATCCACACATACACACACAGAAAGATATACAGCAGACAGAAAGAGATACAGCGCACTGAATCATCAGTAATCCACAATTCTCAAAAAAAAACTTTCCCAGCTGGTCCGTGCCAACACATTTACAGTGTAAACTCAAATCCATGTGTACTCAAATCCATGAACATTTGACGCACTTTAGAAGGATTAAAAAATCCAGGTTTATTAAAAATATGTGCCTTAGTGTTTATTTTTAACAAACATAAAAAAATGTGTTGCCCTGGGTACGTTCCATTGCATGGTTCAGATGTAAAATCCACTAGAGGGTGCTGTCTAAAATTTTAGCGAATCTGAAATATGTTACTTTGGGGATGTTTGTTGTATGTTTCAGATACATGTCTTTCTCGTACACGCCCACGAGAAGTCGGGCCTTGTTGTAGAGATCGCCTAGCAAACCAATGACCTAAACCTAACTAATAGTTTTTTCAAAAGCCAATGTAAGAGAAAAGGGCACAGCTACCACATACCTTTACTTTGCGTTTATATTGCTTTTATCTCTCTTTGTGGAACCATACTTTATCAAACTCAAACCTGAGCACTCTGCAACACAAGTGCAACAATGTACAATGTAAGCTACTGAGCAAACTGACCACAATAGAAAAGTTGTCCATATGGAGATAAATCATACCTGCCAACACTCCCATTTTTCCTGGTAGTCTCCCATATTTCAGACCCATCTCCCACCACCCTCCCGTTTTTGTTATTTCTCCCAGAACCCAAAATGAGCGAGTTTGAGCCACTTGTACATCCCGGAAGTGTTCAGGAAAAGCAAGCAAGCAGCGAAGAAACTCGACACAGAGGAACATTTACACCTTACTGCCAACTAGCGTTTCGGAAGTGTTAATGCAGACCAACAGAGACAGTGCGCAGAAGTATAAATGCACAGCCACGCGCGTTGCATGCGCCGTGGGTTACGCCGGTCACCTGACGCAGAAGTATAAATCAGGCTTTATTCAGTCACCTCACCCCCAAACCTAACAGCCTGGTCTCCTGGATTTTCAGGTGATGCAAACATATTCAATCATAAATAATTAGAAAAATGTTATTTTTAATTATAACATTTTACATTATTACTGTTTTACTACTGTATTTTGATCAGATAAACCAGGGGTACCCAATCTTTTATTTTACTTTTTTTACTTTTTATGAAGAGCCAAAAACCAAATCTGATTGAAGACTGTGGGTTGAATGTGAATATATCAAACTGTATTACAAATTTTCCATGAGTAATGTCCTAATTTATTTAAAATACTTAAAAATAAATAGAAACTGTTACTTTATTAATATAACTAAAGCATTATCAGTTTTATTTAGCATTTTATAATGAACTTATTACAGTGACTACATTTACATGGACATCAGTAATCAAATTATTTTCCTTAATCTGAATAAGACAATAATATGATGAAGGTGTTTACATGAGTTGCAAAATGTGGTGAGTCCTACACAAAAGTAATAGTTTAAGGTGTTTACATGTCTGTACTGCACTTCAATAATGCAGCTAAAATCAGCATACTCCACTTCTTAATTCGATTTGTGTTTAGTTTGATTATGACCTTAATAACATTAATCAAAAATAGCTGTTTACAAGGTCGACTTTTAATCCGAGTATTGTCTTAATCATATTAAAATTGCATTATTGGTGTCCATGTAAATGTACTCAATGAAAGCATAATCAATTGCATTTGTAATGCACTGGAGTCCAATGCTGAATGCACTAGTCAAGCTGCACTTGCCTTTGCATTGGTTTGCTTGTTGCTTTGTCTTCTGCATTCTTCTACTATCTGTTGACCGACAGTATATTAATTTTAATTTAATTTAAGTTTGCTCATTTGTTGCTTAACAATGAAACAAACAAATGAAAAGTTTCTTTAAATTATAAATGACAATCTCTATTGACAGGCAACATGGTAGCTCAGTGCTTAGCACTGTCGCCTCACAGCAAGAAGATCGCTGGTTCGAGTCCCGGCTGTGCCAGTTGGCGTTTCTGTGTGGAGTTTGCATGTTCTTCCCATGTTGGTATGGTTTTCCTCCAGGTGCTCCGGTTTTCCCCTCAGTCCAAAGACTTGCGCTATAGGTGAGTTGAATAAATTAAATTGGCCATTGTGTATGAGTGTAAATGAGTGTATGGATGTTTCCCAGTAATGGGTTGCAGTTGGAAGGGTATGGGCTGTGTAAAACATGTGCTGGATAAGTTGGCTTTTCATTCTGCTGTTATACTGCCGTGAAGAATAAAGGGACTGAGCCAAAGGAGAATGAATGAATGAATGAATGAATGAATCTCAATCAACGGCATTTAACAACCTCACCCTGTCATCCTCCATTCCTTCACAGATGGCATGGTGTTGCAAATCAAACGTTTCTATGGACCAACTTTGGCCAGCATGCCTTAGTTTAGACATCTCTAATATAAATACAGCCTGGTGATTTAATTTAAAAACAGTTTTAAAATCTTACCAGCGTCAAACTTCTATGTAATTTTTGAGCATTTCTTTTCCACAGAGTCTTGTATTTCTAATTGTATTTTTTTTTGATTGAGTAAAGGGACTAATCCTTCAACTTCTAAATAAACTACAATCGAAAGAGAAAGTAATTGTAAAATTTTTTAATTACTCTGATTATTTGTACTTGTACAGCACAATGGGCTTACGGGACCCCAAACACAAAAAAGTCAATTAAATTAATGTCAGTCGAATTAGATTTTTGCTCTTAATTTTGCTTTTCTTCTTTCCCTCTCTTTGTGTTTGAAAAAAAAAATCAATGAACCCTCAAAGTCATCAGCATCACTAAACTAATCGCTCAAACACTCACAAGGTTAGTTGAATTATATCAATATAAACAATTATTGTCACACACATGCAGGGTCTGTAGAAAATCTGTCCAAAGCTAATCTGCTTCCCTCTTCCAGCATGCCGCATGTGTGTGCGCTCAGAAACGAGTGGAGTTTTTTGTCGCAGTCCCTGTTGCTTCCCTGTGTTTGTGTTTCTGAACACTCTTAACAATTGACCTCTATCTTCCTGCAGTTGATTAGAATCTTAATTTGTTGTAATATTATTTGCTCAGATCAGCTCATTTCCCTCAGGTCTCCGCCGGAGCTGCTGCAGACCGAGTCAGTTTGTTTCATTCATTTGTTCGGTGTCAAACTTGTTTTTTGATCTTGGCCTTGAATCATCGAGTCTGGATGGAAATGTAATCTAGTAGGATTTGCAATTAGTGTGAATAACAATTCAGCTGGTCAAAGTGCAGAGTATCCCGCATGCAAGGTCAGTGGGTTTGAATCCAATTTGCATGCGGTGTGAGTCCATTTGATCAAGTTGGCAAATCAAGTCATACAAATCATTGTAAACAGGGGGAAATATGTGAAAAATAAGAATGGGTGAATGGAGGGGCTTCTGAGAAAGTGTTTTTGCCTAAATAATATGGTATTTCATAGTTAAGGTTAATACATTTGTCTTTGCACACATAAGTAATACATTTAACAATATTTTAAAGTATTATTACACACAAAAATGTGCATCAAACGCATCACTAAATTGCCAGATGCATACCAACAACCAAATTCCACAAATTTGAGACCATAAATCTCCATAATTCCAGCAGTCAGAGACCACCAATCACCAGAATTCATCCATTTACCAAAATTCCATCAAACAGAGAACACCAATCAAAAATACCAAAATTCCATGATAATTCCATATACCACAAACCCCTTAAATTCCACCATTCAGAGACCAATCTCCAAACATCCACCAATTACCACAGTTTCACCAATCAGAGACCACCAAATTTCATCCAATTACCAAAATTCCACCAATCACCAAAAAATTCCTAATAACCAGAATTACAACAACCAGAGACTAGCAAACACCAAAATACCACCAACCAGAGACCTCCAGTGACCAATATTTAAAAATTACCCAAATTTCACCAATCCCCAAGATTCCACTACCAACACAAAATCTACCAATCAGAGACTAACAATCCCTAAAATGTCACTAATAAATGTCACCAGACAAAGACTACCAATTACCAAAATTCCACCTATCACCAAAATTCCACCAATTATCAAAATTCCACCAATTACCAAAAAATCTACCATCAGAAACTACCAATCAACAAAATACCACCTAACAGAGACCTCCAATTACCAACTTTCACCAATCCAAGCCCACCATCACCAAAATTCTACTGATGACCCAAATTTCACCAATCAGGAACTACCAATCACTGCAAATCTACCAATCAGTAATTCCACCAAACAAAGACCTTCAATCACTCAAAATTCATCCAATTACCAAAATTCCACCAACAGACACCACTCACCAAAAAATCTTTCATTACCAGATTTCCAACAGAGACTGGCTTACACCACAATTCCACCAATCAAAGACCAAAAATCAAAATTTATCTGGAAAACTTTTACTTCAACCATTCATGTGAAGAACATTGGAATGATGCACTCCCTGTGCTCTTAAAATACTTAAATATTTGTATATGCGTAACGTATGATGCTGGAACGTGAGAATCAATGTGCAGTTTAATAATAATCAGTAGTCAGGCAGGCAATGTTCAACATGTACAAACAGGTGCATAGGGATAATCCAAAAAATGTGGTCAAAACAGACGTAAGTTCAGGACAGGCGTCAAAGAATCAATATGAACAATAGGCAATCTAACAGTTCAAAAACACGGCGGGACAAACAGGAAAAAATGCTTTGTAATACTTATGGAATACAAAAAACAAGACTCAGCAACGTGTGTGTGAAAGGATGAATATAAAATCCAGGTAATCAGTCCATGATGGGTTGCCAGCTGTGTGTGTATGTAATCAGGTGGAACTGATCAGGAACTGGTGTGTGAGAGGTGCATGAGGGTATGTGTAGTTCTCCAGGGATCTGCAAGAATTAGACAGCTGGTGATCATGACAATATTGATATCTGACAACACACTTTAATCTGTTTTTATACATGCAGCCAACAACATATTTGAATTGTGAATACATGAATAAATTGTGAATTATGATTGTAGTTCTTTCCCTCTCTAAAGTGGTCAAGTTCTGAGTCTTGTACCTTTCTCTTTTTGTCAGATTGTGATGCAGTTAGTAATGTTGGAATTTCTTTTGTGTAGCTGGTTGGTCTGGTTCATGGCATAGCATTTTCTTAAATCTCAATAGGAAAAATTAATGGGAAAATACCTTGAGGACCAGTGATGCTAAAAAAGAAGTAAAATACGTGGGCGGGAACTAAATGACAAAACACCTTGACCAATCACATGCTCTTTAAATTCAAAACTCTTGAACATTCCAAGAGCGAATCCCTCAGACGGCGAGCTCCTCACGGAGATGTTTATGTTCAGCAGTGTGAATCGGCTGATAATGAAAGCGTGTAGAGGAGATGGATGGGGACTCGAGGGAAGCTGACGCAGCAGGTGAACCTTTCCCGTCCCCTTTAGGTGTTTCTATACATCGGGTTTAAATCTAACCAATCAATATGAGAGAAAACACCTCTCGAGTTCATTACCGGACACCTTCAGGCAGCTCTAGGAATTAATCATTAGCCTGCGCATTTAACTCAGCCACATTCCACTGGAGCTCTGCTAATGTTTAGACCAAGCGTTGATGCATATTAAAGGGACAGTTCACACAAAAATGAAAAGTCACTGTTAATTTATTCACCCTCAGGCCATTCAAGATGTAGGTGACTTCTTGTCTGGAGTAGAATATTAAAGAAGATTTTAAGTTGAAACTCTGGTCATCAGCAATTCATATATCGCAAGAAAACAACTACTGGCACATTTGAGAGTCAAAATCAATTAATTAATTAGGTTTGTCAAGCGCAAAGATTTGTTTCAAAACTATTTCTAAAGTCAGCTCTAGCATCCAGCAAACAAATAAATGAACAATAATAACAGAGTGTGGTCAAAAAACTGAGTTAAATCCAACACACATCCTATATGTCCCATATGGTCATGCACACGTCTCCAAAACCCAACAAATGGACAAATCTAAACTTGTTTTTATTCAAATAAATATGCATAATAATTAATACTGCTAATAATAATATTAACATTATACAAATGCAAATTGTCATGAATAAACTGAAAAAAAAGACGGGGGCATTGAGGGCAGTATATTTATGTAGAAAATATTAATTTTGTAACATTTTAATCCTTTATATTTGTATATGTGAAGATATTTGTGTATTGCTATACATCCTGTGTGTATTAAGCAATGTGTAAGCGGTTTGTTCATTGGCACATTCTATTTCAGTTCCTCAAAATAGCAACGTGCCAACCATGCGCCTTAACACTATCTCCTTTTTAGACCGGCACACCCATGAGACCACAAAGGAGCGAAAATGGATTTGCTATATACTGTACATGTCACAAAACGAGAAAATTATTCTTGCGCTGGTCTGAAAACAAATCACACTTAACACCGGGTGTTATTGCACCGGGTGTATGATTGGGCCCATAGTCTCATCCAAACAAATTCATTACTGTTTAACAGAAAAATGTTATCTACTGTGCATTTTATATGGCTTGAGGGCAGGGCTTTACGTTAACAACCGCCAACCCGCCAAATGCAGGTAGATTTCGGTGGTGGCGGGTAAGACAGACACTCCCACTAGCCACTTTGGCTGGTTGAAAATAATTTTTCCAGATAATAATTCTTAAAACCAGGGTTCGACAATAAGGATGGTCCGATATGCATGTACAGGCGAGCGAGAAGCAACACGACTAAAATAATTGTGTTAGCAACTTCATGCGAGCAAAGCAGGTGAATACCGAATGAGAGGATAATCACTTGCGCTAATAGCTTCGGTGATGCGCGCGACTGTTTATAATGCGTGCACGCTCCCGTTTCCTTTTGTCAAGCAAGTGTGTCTAGAAACACAACAGATGCGATTGATTCTCTTTTAAATAGACTGAACAAAAAGGGAGGAACATGCACCCACAGTCTTGCTGCTTTTAAGAGTTCCAGAGTTGACTTATTATAAGCAGCGCCAGTTGCTTTCGGTTTAACCATTCTTTGCAAAGATAGTTTCTGGGTCTATCATGCGTGTGTGATCATCCTTTCATTATCACACAGTATGTTTTTTACCTGCTTTCTTTTGCATTAATATGGTTTAATTATAATTTTTTTTACAATAACATTGCTTTTATCCCCATTTATGTGTAGTTAACTGGTGATCTGGGACCTTTAGCCAGGACATATGACTGTGCATATGTTTTGTTAAATAAAAAGTATAGTATTTAGCTATATTTTGCATGTTTTCACACATTTAAAATATGTGGCAAAGAAATAATTAACTGTTTATTTATGGTGTGGTCAGAGATAAATTGGGTAAATCCTTCATTTTGGGCTCTGAAAATTATGAAAACGAATTGTAATATATGAAATCCTGACCCATTTGCTCATGATTGAGAAACACACAAAAAGTGAAATGAATGAGGAGGCATGTAGAGATAACACAAACTCTAAATCAAGTAATTTTAGCATGTCAAAGTCATATTTATGTGTATAAAATATATTTTCCCAACAATAAAATTGTGGCTAGTGAAAATGGCGAGTGGCTAATAATGTTAGAAAACTACTAGCCACAGTGGCTGGTGGTCAGATAAGTTAATGTTAAGCCCTGCTTTAGGGTGAGCAAACTAACATATATTTTATCCTTTTAAGTGAGTGAGTTTTTTTTTTATTTATTTATTTTTTATTTTTTATGTAGACACTGTGAAGGTAGAATGTAACGCTACAACGCTCACATCCACCGCTTTTCTCTCCATCCTTCTCTCCATGACAGATGTTGCAGTGTCTCAAGGGTTTTTATTGGACAGTGCAGAAAGAACGAGGAGCTGTTAATATTTATCTCTTGCTCACACACACACATACACAAGCACGCACACGACTCAAAAGCCTCTTCCTGTGACCTTCAGAAGTGTCGTTACAATGGCTGGCAGACTGACTGGTGGAAACACTCTATAGTAGACACACATGCACGCACACGCACGGACGCATGCACACACACACACACACACACACACACACATACACACATACACACACACCAGACATATGGCTGGCTCATGTATGGATAAATCACAACTTTAATGTGGTTGGTTGATGAAGCATTAAAACAATTAACGGGTAGAGGTCATTTGAGATGGGAATCTCAGTAATGGCCGAATTGTCATTGGGATCTGAGCTTATCTCTCTAGCAATGATGCAAACATCTTTTGACACTTTCTTTAGACGGCTAGTGCATGGGAAACGAGCAATCTGTCATCATTTATGCACTTTCATGTTTAATTCTAGAGTTGAACACAAAGGAAGACGTTTCATGTCATTTTCAGTACATTTTTTGTACAATGAAAGTGGCCGCTTTTATTTTGGTAGCTCTTTTTTGGGTCAAGCAAAATGTGACAAAAATAATAACAAAAGGCACAGTGGGGATATACACTAACTAAATGTATATTATAGGTGGGCATAGATACATTTTTTTTTTTATTTAGATTATTCTCGGAATTGATCTAGATTAAAATGGCTCATTTAAATTGTGCCAAAGGCATTCAGAATATGTGTGCTACTCAAATAATAAGTCTTTGAGAACGGGTTTCTCAAGCCAGGTGGCGCATTGGACCAGGGGGTCATCTCCGGTTTCCATAATGCATCACAAACTGCTTGAGAAACTGTTCTACTGTGATAATTGGTGGTGAAAATAAATGATGTTCAATAAGATGTACTTGTGTTTACTAACTGTGTATTCAGTTAAACATGAATTTTGTACTGTAGGCCTACATAAGCTCAAAACAGCAAATTTTTTATTTTTATTTTATTTATTTATTTATTTTTTGATTACCTTAATCCGACTAAAGTCATAACTGAGCTACACAGAAATGGAATTAAAATGTGTGGAGTATGCATATATTAGTGGCTATATTGAAGTAAACACCACAATGTAGGAATTATCGCCCTATTTTCCCACAAAATCCACACACACGGCTGTCAGTAAAGGACCGCACACACACACGTCACGAAACGCAGAAGTTTTTTTTTCGACGTGCGTTATTAAATTCCATAACACTCTCACCAGTCCTTACTCCTTATTTGCTTCGAACACCCCAGTTTTTCACGGCGGTATGAATGATATGGTCATGAGCTAAAGTGAATCTGCCGAACTGCAGTTAAAGTCAGGCATCCTGCAGATTATATTCAGAAGGGCACTTTTTTTTGTCAGACGGCTCACCGGTCAGGTATACATCTGCGCTAAAATATCAAGGTTAAAGTCATTTTAGCTTGCTTAGAAAAGACCCAGCTCCCAACCCAACTTTGAGAATAGATTAACGGCTATATTTTTATTATCGCACGATAAGAGTCTCGTGTTAACGCAACACATAAACGCAGATAACGGCCCACTACTACTTTGAATTGAAACAGTACTTGAGCTACAAACATTAATTAGGTACCATTGGAAGGAAGACCCTTTCAGCTTTACTGTGGTCCATCAAAAAATTGTCATGCTAAAAAATATGAAAAGTTATACATTACGAAGTAATGTGAAAGAAAAATTGTATGGTGTTCAATGTTTGTTTTTTCATATACAAACACAGAAAAGCATTATTGCAAAGACCTAGAAAAAAAATATAGCTTGAAAGCCAAGTGTCTCATGAGTTTATATTTTTAATTTAATGAAGATAGCATGCAAAATTACACTTTAATATTTAAAATTATCCGTCTTTCGGATGACACATTAAACCGAGGTCCTGACTCTCTGTGGTCGTTAAAAATCCCAGGATGTCCTTCGAAAAAGAGTAGGGGTTTAACCCTGGCATCCTGGCCAAATCTGCCCACTGGCCTCTGTCCATCATGGCCTCCTAACCATCCCCATATTCCAATTGGCTTCATCTCTGTCTCCTCTCCACCAATCAGCTGGTGTGTGGTGTGCTGTCTGGCGCAAAATGGCTGCCGTCGCGTCATCCAGGTGGATGCTGCACACTGGTGGTGGATGAGGAGATTCCCCCCATTGTGTAAAGCGCTTTGAGTGCCCAGAAAAGCGCTATATAAATGAAAGGAATTATTATTATTATTATTATTATTATTATAAAATAATTATAGATACTTAAGTAATGTAAAAAAAAAAATTGCGCCGCATTAAACATTTTATTATTTCATAAACAAATATAATAAATTACTCCTGGAGCAATACAGAAAAGTAATAGGTCAAAAGCCACACATCTCCTGAATATATGATTTGAATCAGATGCCAATATTCTGCAAATTAAAATTTCTGCAATTATTTTTCTGAGACAATGTCTTGTGATTTTCTCTTATTCCTTGCCTGATGACCACACGTGGTGAAAGTTTCTAACAATTTTTTTAATCTTTTCATATACCACTTCTTTTTTTCTAATTGTAAAACAATAGACAGAAACGTATAGTATGAGTGATTTATTTGTGTGTGTGTGTGTGTGTGTATGCGGGTGGGGGGAGGGGGGGGGGGGGGGGTTGGTATGGGGACTGGGCTGGGCCAGACACTCTGTTCAGACCTCTCTCTTTCTCTCTCTCTCCTGATGACAGGGAATAACACAAGCAAAAGTGTCCCCAGCATGCCAAATACGCCTGAAATGTTTGTCTAGTATTTGTGCATGCAAACTCTTGAAGTACCTTTAAGTACCCTTAAGTTACAAAGGTGTACCTTTTGTAAATGCATCACCTCAGTGACATGTTTTGTATCTTTACTTGCAAGCATGTAGTGTCCATGAAATCATTAAAAATCCCCCGTCCCTCAAATGTATTTATTTTTAATTCCTTTTTTTTAATTTTGAACCATTGCGGTGCAGTGGCACAGTGGGTATCGTTGTCGCTTCATAGCAGGAAGGTCACTGGTTCAAGCCTCAGTTGGGTCAGTTGGCCTGTTTCCCCCACAAGTCTTACGACATGCACTCATTCCACAGTGGCGACCCCTGATTATTAAAGGAACTAAGCTGAAAAGTGAATGGATGATTTTTGAACCATGACTCTTTTGGCATTGTCTTATTGCAGGGCTCTAAATAATGCGTTCATTCATCTTTTCTGTCACTTCCAGTCAATATAATGAATCCTTTACAAATGAAAACAACTATTTCTAAAAATAAATGCATGAAAAAGTCTAATCAAATTCTGACTTGGAGCCATTACAAGTAACCAGCGGTGCATTGGCATGTGGATGAATGATGAATGATGTGATGCTCAAACTTAAGGAAGAGCGATATAAACTTGAAAACTTCCGGCAAATGGAAGTCGACAGCTCTGAATTACTATCATTACAGCCGGCTCGCCATATCGAGAAGCAGGGGAATGCGAAAAACAGTTTGGAACACTTCCTGCAGTTTCTAAATCTTTTTTCTAATCTCCGGCTTGCTGTCTCAGAACTATTCTCTAAGGTTTCGCACACATCATTTCTCTTAAATGTTTAACTTGACACACTCCTGTAGCGTTGCAATGGACCTCCTCAAAACACATTTCAGATCCGCCGGCATATTTAACGCAGCGTTCGCTTTGTTTAGCTGAAACTAATGTCGTAGCTCTTCCTTTGTTCTTGTGCATTTCAGAAAAATGTCACATCTAGATCCCATCCTGCGTGCGATTAAAATGTGAGTCACAGAGGCTGGAAGCAGAGAGGGATAGAGAGACAGACATGTGAAGGTGATTTCCTATGCACAGCATGTTAATGTGTCTGTGTGAGGGTAATGGATTGCTCTATACGTCGCTCAGCTCATAAGACAATAGATCATTTTGCTTTATAAAGCCGTCCTCACTGCGTCTTGAATCATGTGATGTGCACACAACATCTGGAGGAGAAAGAGGAAATCTCTGTAGACTATGTAGACAGTCCATCACAATGCATTTGTGTTTCAACATACGCTTGCAAATACACTTATTCATTCACATACTGTGCTTTGCTCTTTTTGTCTGACCTTGCAGTGAAAAATCCTACTAATACATCTGCACTGAGACATTTCACACATTTAGAAAATAAAACACCTTAAAAGGACTCTTAGCTAAACACAGAGTTAGTTTCAAATTATAATAATACTTTGAAATGTAATTTATCTAACAAACTACTTGGTTTTTAGGGTCAAATATGACATTATATACAGTATATGTCTTATATATTGCCGTATATATTTAGATTGACCCTATTAAACTAGATTTTAGTATTATTCTGTTATCATAATTTATCATATGTTCATCTGTATTCATAAAATTTATGTAAATGTAATAATACTTACTAAATATTCATAACTTAATTATTGATTGATACATATTAATAATGCTGTAAATATGTGTGTTCATTATGATTAGGCCCACCCGTAATCTGTACATTTACCGCAGATATTTAGGCCATCATTAATTCTGTTCATTTACATGAGTAAATGTGTGTAGATCTATATTTATTCAGTTTTTTACTCAATTTCAGTAATATTATTAACTAATGTGAAAAGTTTCATCTGATTTATGTACAATGCAGTTTGTAAAGTAATATTATCTTTCTTTTACTAGATATTTTATGTGACAAGCTTGCTTTATTTACCAAATAAAGTGAATCTAATTTGATTTGCATTTTAAACATTTTAAACATTAAAACAAAGTTAAAAAGGTAACACTTTACAATAAGGTTCATTAGTTAATACATTTACTAACATGAACTAATCATGAACAACATGAACAACAGCATTTATTAATCATAATTGAACATTTACTAATGCATTATTAACATCCAAGTTCATGCTTGTTAACATTAGTTAATGCACCATGAGTTAACATGAACTCACAATGAACAACTGTATTTTCATTAACTAACGTTAACTAACATGATCAAATACAGTAGTAGATTTATTGTTCATTGTTTGTTCGTCTTGGTAAATGCATTAATTAACATTAACTAATGAACCTTATTGTAAAGTGTGACCGTTAAAAATATAATATTATTTTGTTTCATATATTAAGGTTTCAGTTCTGATAATCCCAAAATAATCCCGCAGAAATCCGCAGACTTTTACCAAAATTCTCCGCAGATTCCGTCTGGCCCTACTTATGATGTATGTAGGTTTATTTTTTTTAATATATACATATATACACACACACACACACACACACACACACACACATATATATATATATATATATATATATATATATATATATATATATATATATATATATATTTATTTATTTTCATTTTGGCTTAGTTGAAATCAGATTTAGAATGAACCTCCAACTTATCCAGCATATGTTTTACGCAGCGTGCAATCCATTTCCAGCTTCCAGCTGCAACCCATCACTAGGAAACATCCATACACACACACACACAGGCGAGGCGATCGTGCTACCCACTACACCACCGAGATGCCTTTATATATATTTATATATATATATTGACACAGGGGCACTGCCCGCCTGGAACCGCCACTGCTGAGGAACTACTTTCTTCCGCCATTAATTCAAATCTGCAGCTGTAGTCAAAACAGCAGAAACCGTTGCTATTTCACAAACGTCACTTTAAAGCTAGTATTTGGATGATTCTCTAGAATAATATCTAAGTGATGAGAAAACAGGTCATTTTTGTCCACATTTTGAGATTATAAGGCTGAACAGCATGAAATGCCATCAGCCCACAGAGATTTCCCACTATTTCTCTATTGCAATTGGGATAATCAACCCCAAAAAAGCTAAAGCAAAGCAAACACTACAGATTACTATGGTATAAATACAGAACAACAACATACAAAAGAGAAAGATCGACCTAGAAAGTCACTTACCAGTTTTGTAATGATTTGATCAGATGTAGTTTGAAGTTATGCTAAGTTTTGATCCTCTAAGGGCTTATTATGCAATCTCTGTCGCCAACTTGTGGCATAGCGTCAACCGTTGCTGTATCTCTGATGCACTGTATCTCTGAAATGATAAATATTTAAAATAGGCGCTGTCCTTATAAATGAACTGCATAGTTTCAATCTAAACAACTACACTCTTGCCTAAAAAAAGCCTCAAAGTACATGATGTTGTCCAACAGCTGCAACATTTTTCTAACTAGTGAGTTTATTGATCTGCTGTCGCTATTTGGGCAGAGTAATACACAAAGGTGAAGAGGCTGTACGAGTGCTGTTATTGCAGAATATCACACAGCCATCCGCCAATCAGATTTGAGATCCAAACAGAACTGTTTTAAGTACACACGTGTATTCAATCTAATGGGGAGTAACCAGCAGGCATTATTCTAAATGGGGGGGAAATGGGTTGATCATAAACTTCTTAAATTATTATGCAAATTACTTACTTTTTATGATTATATTAACATGACCTTGGAATTATTATCCTGCTGTTTGCATCAGTCACCACATTTCATGCCAAAATGTCTTAATTTTTAAGAAGTCCACTCAAATAATCCATCCGAAGATGCAAATAATATTTCTTCAGGTTCATCCCAATGGAAATGGAAGGAGAAGCTGAGCTCACTCTGCATTATTGGACACATTATTCTCTGCAGTGCGCTGGTGTGAATATTACATATTTGGTGAATGCAGTAAGTAATTCAGTTATTCAAGAATATATAACAATATAAACTTCAACAAGTAATGTACTTAAGTAAAAGTGCAATTCTGCTATTCTAAACAAACCCATTGACTTCCAAAGCAACTTTTTCAAAGTTTAATCTTCAGTTTATGCCTAAAAAAAATGCAGCACATACCGATATGTGTAATTAATGTGATTAATTAGATGCCATATCATGTAATTAATCCAATTAAGATTTGCAATGATTGACAGCCCTAATTTCAATGTTCTCCAGACTTGGTTTATTGGATAGAAACACCTTGAAGCAAAACCTGTTTGAGAAAATGAGCGATGTGCTTGAGTCTAGGTGGGAAAAGAGGCATCTCATGTTTCACCGTCTGGCCGATTGAAGGCTCACAGGCCTGGAGTATTTAGGTTTTTCACGGTCGGCCCTCAGAGGTGGTAAAATCTGCAGTGGTGATGCGATGAGACAGTCTGTCACCTGTGCTCTCACTCAAGCCCGAATAGACCTGCACACACAAACTGTACACGCATTATCATTTCTCCATATGCACACTCAATATACCACACACATCTGAGCAGACGGCGGACTGGAGCGCAGAGAACATCATGTTAATCGCACATACTATGCCCCTTTCATAAGATGTCAGATAAATCCCTAGAATGCTTTTGGGAAGTTTCAGCTCAAAATACCACACGCATCACTTATTACAGCTTGAAAAAATGTGTTCCTATTTGAGTGTGAGCAAAAACATGTTGTTTTGTGCGTGTCCCTGTCCCTTTCCTGAAGAGGGCGGAGCCTTTACATGTTATTTTGATACTTTAGAAACTAAAGAACAAATTAATATAATGCAGCCTAAATGTGAAGAATTGTCAGTAATGGACTAAAGCCTTTGGCATGAGGAATAATAATAATTTTAATTTACCTCAGAGAATTATTCAGAGGATAAAAGTAAGTGACATTAAATTCAATTCATCTTTATTTCTGTAGCACTTTTACAATGCAGATTGTATCAAATCAGCTTTGCCTAGAAGATTATAGTAAATTGAAACAGTGTCAGTTCAGTTTTCAGTGTTGAAGTTCAGTTCAGTGTGGTTTAATTTTCACTGGTGAAAGTTCAAATGTTGAAGAGCAAATCCACTGATGTGCAGCTCCACAAGTATCGAACCATGCAAGCCAGTGGCGACAACGGCAAGGAAATAACTTCACCAATTGGCGAAAGTGAAGGATTAAAAAACTCTAGAAAAACCAGGCTCAGTTGGGCACGAACATTTCTCTTATAGTCAAACGTCTTGTGCAGAGCTGCAGTCTAGGTGCTGGAGAACGCTGGACGTCCATAATGGAGAAGCTGCAGGTGGGAGAGGTCACCGGCTGGTGTACAGGCTGGCCCTTCAGGATCAATGCGAGGACTCATCTGTCACTGGGGTCTACAGGAATCAATCTCATGCTCTCCACTACTCCATGACCACCACAGCAGCTGCTCAGGATACGGCCTGGTCCAGGTTTATGGAAACCTCATCAATAATAAAAACAGACTACAACAAGCAGCATAAGCACAGATGCCGTTCAAATTAAAATAACTTATGAGAAGTGTTCCCGGCTCCGGTTGCCCTAAATAATGCAGGCTAACAATGCTTTAGAGGATTTGGATTTCAACAGCATTTGTGTTTTATGTTTGTGCTAATGCAAAGAGATGTGTCTTTAATCTAGTTTTAAACTGAGTGTGAGTGCTTCCCCAACTGTGCTAGGAAGGCTGTTCCAAAGTTTAGGTGCCAGATATGGGAAAGATCTACCGCCTACAGTTGAGTTTGATATTCTGGGAATAATCTGTTGCACAAAATTAATTGAGCGAGGGGCTCATATTTAATTAATTAATTTAGTGAGGGGCTATAATACACTAGGAACTCCCTTAAATACTGGGGAGCTAAACCGTTAAGGGCTTTGTAGGTGGTCATTAAAATGGTAAAATTTATATGATATTTATTAGGATGAATTCAATGATGAAAGAACTGGAGTAGTATGATCATATTTCTTTGTTCTAGAAAGCACTCTAGCAGCTGCATTTTGAACCAGCTGATGTTTGTCAATTAGGCCAACAGGGCAACCACCTAGTAATGCATTACAGTAATCTAATCGAGAGGTCATGAAAGCATGAATAAGCTTTTTGCATCAGACATTGATATTATATGTTGAAGTTAAGAAACATTTTTGAGAGGAAAACATGCAGTTTTATAGATGCTTGAAACTGGCATTCAAAAATTGATTCTTATGGTAGCTACATAGTTTTATTAACAGGATGGCGTCTGGTCGTTATAAAAAGGAGGTTAGTGTTGTGATTTAGTTGCACATGCCCACAGTTGCACATAGACATTATTTGATTGTTTAGATGAAATAAAATAAATTGAGACAGTTTATGTTAAGTTTTATTGGTGATTTCAAATATATCATTTAATTGAAAGTTTGGAAAAAAAATTGGGAATTTGATGTTTTTGCTTTGAAAGAGCGGCACTTGCTGCCAGTCTATGGGGTAACACATTACAAGCAACGCGAGTTAAATAATATTGTAACTTTTGTAACTAAGTTTTAAAAGCAATTTATTAATATTTGAGTTGTTATGCGATTTAGTTGAATTACCTTTTCAAAGATAAATTGCTGAAATAAAATAAAAGTAGTGACAATGAATTACGCAGTCAATGAGAGAATGTATTTGAGAGAATTTTGAATGCATCAAAGAAAAGGAAACAGGGATTATAGTCTTAATGAACAGTGATTTTACTTGAGACAAATAGTACAAAAGAAGCAAACCTATTGCTTTAAACTTTCAATAATCTCTATATATGGGATGTATAGCTCTGGGGTCAGGAAGTTCTCAGAAAACTAAAATATTTACACTAAATTATTTGATGTGTTTTTTTCAAAGGCAAATATAGGTGTAGGTTATACAGTGCATTATTAATTTGCATTAAAAATTTAAAGAAAAAAAAAAACTAGCTCTGAAAGAGATCAAGCCTTGGACAAGAAAAAAAAAATGTAACGCAAAAGTAACACATTACTTACTATAAAAAGTAACTAGTTAGATGTAGTAGTAGACTAGTAGTTAGATTGTAATGTATTAGTTTCAAAAGTAACTTTCCCCAACACTGCTTGCTACCCAAGAGTTATGCAATGACTTTTTAAGCCAGAAATTGTTTGTTTGATTTAAAAGAAATGGACTGATTGCACCATATTCCCTGTTGCATTTTCTGCCACTCAACATAATGCAAGTGAACATCTTTTGTTTCTAAAGAATTTTCTAATGTTTGTGAAGTCAAATCTATAAAGAAAAATGTATCCGAATGTATAAAACACACATCCAACTGTTGATTAAAAATGCATTAAAAAAAAATGAATTTTTTTAAAAGCAGATGTTTTGTTCTTTCTTTTGAAGTACAATATTGTGTTTTCATATATCCAAGCAACAAAAATCTTCTAAAAGGTTTGTCTTTGCAACTTTTTTGTCTGTGAAAAAGTTAAAAAGATCACAGAAGAACTTCAGTTACCAAACGCTGCACAATAACCCAACAATTGTTCTTAAATCTCTTCCTAAAAGCCTTTTTGTGAAGCCAGTTTGGGGTGTTTTCTGAGCCAAATCAATCAATTCCCTATATACAGTTGAAGTCAGAATTATTAGCCCCCCTGAATTTTTAGTCCCCTGTTCATTTTTTCCCCATTTTTCTGTTTAACGGAGAGAAGATTTTTTTTCAACACATTTCTAAACAAAATAGTTTTAATAACTCATCTCTAATAACTGATTTATTTTATCTTTGCCATGATGACAGTAAATAATATTTGACTAGATATTTTTCAAGCAGCTAGTATTCAGCTTAAAGTGACATTTAAAGGCTTAACTAGGTTAATTAAGTTAACCAAGCAGGTTAGAGTAATTAGGCAAGTTATTTATATGACATCTGCTTTGTTCTGTAGACAATCTAAAAATTTATAGCTTAAAGGGGCTAATAATTTTGACCTTAGAAAGGCTTTTGAAATTTAAAAACTGCTTTTATTGTAGCCAAATAAAAGACTTTCTCCAGAAGAAAAAAATATTATCATACATACTTTAAAAAATTTCTTTGCTCTGTTAAACATAATTGAGGAAATATTTTAAAGAGAAAAAATTCAAAGGGTGGCTGATAATTCTGACTTCAACTCTATATAACATGGACTTATTGCACCATATTCCCTGTTGCATTGTCTGCCATTCAGCATAATGTGAGTGCATGTTTCTGTGTTTCTACCAGCCTGATCTCACGAGAAAACGCAAGTATTTTACGTTCTATCAGTTTAGTGGCTAATTCGTTTTGAATTCGTATGAGTTCAGTCATACGAAAATGTACGATTTTAAAAAGGAGGCGTGGCACCCAACCGTCATTGGGTGATGAGCAAATCGTATGAAATTATTCAAATTAGATTGTACAAATTCATACAAATTACAACTAAATCAAAAAGTTACGAATTGCTGTTAGATTGTGTTGGTTTCCACACAATTTTTTTTCTAATATTAGTCAAGTCAAATCTGTAAAGAAATGTTTCAGAATGTTGCTTTTGCAAAACACACATTCAACCGTTGATTAAAAATGCATAAGAAAAAAATTTGTTTTTATAGAACAGCAGATGTTCTGTTCTTTCTTTTGATGTTTTGTAATTTTATATATTCAAGCAGCAAAAATATTAAGAAAGTTTTGTCTTGGCAACTTTCTTTTGTCTGAGGAAAAAGTTTAAAAGATCACAGAAGAACTACAGTCACCAAACGCAGCACAATAACCCAACAAGTGTTCTTAAATGTATTCTTTAACGCCTTTTTTGTGAAGCCAGTTTGAGGTGTTTTCTGAGCCAAATCAAGAATTCCCTATATTTATTGTACTATATTCCCTGTTGCATCTTCTGCCATTCAATGTAATGCAAGTGGACTTATTTTGTGTTTCTAAAAAAATTTCTAACATTAGTGAAGTCAAATCTGTATAAAAAAATCAAACAAACATCCAACTGTTGATTAAAAATGCATAAGAAAGAATGCACTTAAATGCAGAGGCTCTGTTCTTTTGTTTGATGTGCAGTATTGTATTTCTAGATATTCAAACAACAAAAAGTATTCTGAAAGTTTCGTCTTTTCAACTTTTTTTTTTGTCTGGGAAAAAGTTAAAAAGAACACAGGAGAACTACAGTCACTAAACGCCACACAATAACCCAACAATTGTTCTCAAAATTCTTTCTAAAAGCCTTTTTTTTGTGAAGCCAGTTTGAGGTGTTTTCTGAGCCAAATCAAGAATTCCCTGATTAGTCAGAGCGGCAGCATGCGGCGAGGAGATTTCACTAGTGAATAATGTCTCGCAGCGTCAAGTCGAGCCCAGATCTACAGATGTTCAGAAGCTGAAAGCACCAGGGCCAATAACTAAGTAAACTTCAATACAAGTCTGAGAGGAAAAAAATAAAAAGGAGCGATATTTTTAGGAGCAGGAATGAACTCTCCTCTCGTCTCCTGCTGATGTCACAGCCTGTGTCCTCATGACGTGTGTTTCATGTCATCCCTTTTGAACCGTTGTTCATTTTACTATAAGCTCCAGATTATTCCGGTCGCTCTTTATCATTCCTGAAGCTCATCCAGAGTTTGTCTCGGGGCTCATTTCGGAATGATGATGAGCTTGAATCTTTGTTTAAGTGAAATGAATTCAGTGGCGCGTCTCGGTCCAGAGGTCGTTTCTCCCTCTGTTAATAAAGTGAGGATAATGTCAAACCGGCCTGAGATGTTTAGTGGGCTTCGGCTCATACAAACACAGGCGGTCTTCCTCACCAGGGACTCTCCTCATTTCACATTCTCTCCTCTCATGCGTAGATGTGCTCGGAAAACTGGGTGTGAAGAGCAAAAATGGAAGAATGGGATTTTTTTTATGTCCTATACATGCATATGTGATGTGGGGGATGTTATGTAGTATCTGGTAAAAATAGATTTGTTCTGGCCAGAATAAGGTGGAAATATTATAAATTGCATGGAGGATGTTTGAAAGAAATGTATTTTGCAAACGGAAACTTCAAAGGAGAGACGTGTTTGGGATTCTTTAAATATATGAAGATATCATTCATTCATTAATTTTTTTGTCGGCTTAGTCCCTTTATTAATCCGGGGTCGCCACAGTGGAATGAACCGCCAACTTATCCAGCAAGTTTTTACACAGCGGATGCCCTTCCAGCCGCAACCCATCTCTGGGAAACATCCACACACACATTCACACACACACTCATACACTACGAACAATTTATGCCGAGTTCAGACTGCATGATTTTCAAAGTAGTCGTGTCACAGATGTTTTCACACTGCATGACTATCTGGGCTAGCGTTTCGTCGCAGCTTTGTTTACACTGCAAGATGGATCGGCGGCAGGGACATTCACATTGTGTGACTTTACTATAGGAAGAATCGCCGACAACTTCGTCCAAACTACGTCTCACAGCCAAAAACACGTAGTATATCTTTTGTTATTAACTACATAATGAGAAAGAAGCCTTTAATGGGGTAGAACATGTACATGTTTGCTCACCTGGGTTTAATGGTAATTAGCTATTTCTCCTCAACGTTGATAATAAACTAATTTCTTTCTGTATGAAACGTCAAACACACACGGTTGCTCCTGAGTCCTGTTAAACCTCCACTAGTTTTTCCTCCATTTTGTGGGTCCAAATAAACCGAAAATTAGCGCTTTTAACTTCTCCATCAGCCTCCCGCTGGCCTGCAGCAGGTATACACACACACACGCAAGTGAATGCTGCTCTCTCATTATTGTAGGCGATCGCTGATGTTATTTTCAGTCAAAATTAAATTCACACGGCATGATTTGAATCGCCGACAGCTCCAGATATTTAGCATGTCAAATATCTCACAGGCATCGGCGACTCATCGGCGATTCTCTCAGATCGCGTCATTGAAAGTTCATACTGTGTGATTGTCAGTCACGTGCACGAGCAGCGATTTGCCTGTGATTTCAGGCATTTTTCGGCGATTTCTCAAAACCTGTCGGCGAGCCAAAATCAGGGCTAAAATCACGCAGTCTGAACTAGGCATTAGTCTACCCAATTCACATGTACCACATGTCTTTGGACTGTGGGGTAAACCAGAGCACCCGGAGGAATCCCACGTGAAGGCAGGGAGAACATGCAAAATTCACACAGAAACACCAACTAAGCCGAGGTTCGAACTAGCGACCTTCTTGCTGTGAGGCGACAGCACTACCTACTGTGCCACTGCCTCGCCTATATGAAGATGTGTTTAAACTATTTTAGATGTACTATACAGTTTATATATACACTACCTGACAAAAGTATAGTGGATCCCAGTTATAAGAACAGCAAATAATAACTTGACATCTAGTTGATCACTTAGAAAAGTGGCTGAAGGAAGATTTTTCTGATGAATCATCTGTTGAACTGCATCATAATCATCACAAATACTGCAGAAGACCTACTGGAACCTGCATGGACCCAAAATTCTTATAGAAATCAGTCAAGTTTAGTGAAAGAAAAATCATGGTTTGGGGTTACATTCAGAATGGGGGCGTGCGAGAGATCTGCAGTGTGGCTGGCAACATCAACAGCCTGAGCTATCAAGACATTTGTGCTGCCCATTACATTACATACCACAGGAGAGGGGAAACTCTTCAGCAGGATAGCGCTCCTTCACATACTTCAGCCTCAAAGTTCCTGAAAGCAAAGAAGGTCAAGATGCTCCAGGATTGGCCAGCCCAGCCACCAGCCATAAACATTATTGAGCATGTCTGGGATAAGATGAAGGATGCACTGAAGATGAATTCAAAGAATCTTGATGAACTCTGGGAGTCCTGCAAAAACGCAATTTTTTGTCATTCCAGATGACTTTGATAAGTTGAGTCATTGCAGAGATGTATGGATGCAGTCCTCCAAGTTCATGGGAGTCATACACAATGTTAATTTTTTTCCCTCTGCACCAGTAAGAGTTTATATTCTATACTGTACATTATTTCTGTTAAGTGACAAGACTTTTGTCTAAGCAAAGTCAGACCTTACTGTCCTAATTAAATAATTAAATAATTAAAAATCAAGGCATGATCATGTTTTATTTTGGTAAAATTAGTGTAATCTAGAGGCCTTTGCCTTTTACATAAGCCACTTCTGATACCAAATGATCAACTTATCAATATATTATTATCAAATATTTTTTTGTTGTTCCTATTTATAGTTTTAATCTTTTGTTTGTGTTTTTTTGTTTGTGTTTATGTTTTTTAAAAATTCACATCAGAATACTGATTGGTCAGTGTTTTTGTTTTGTTCCTAAAATCTGGGTTATTCCACCAAATATTTAACTCTTCTGAAGTTAAACTATTTTTGTTTTTCCATGTTATTCATGAAATGTTTAAAAATGTATCTAGTTTATACATAAATTATATTTTACACAAACACATAACTATAAATAGTAAATCAAGAAGCGATCTGGGGCTGGTGTGCGAGTGAAGCGCATGATGGGAAGTGTAGTTTAATTTAATGTAAGTGTTATCCAGCAACCTGCAAGGTGATCATAACATACTCCCTAGCCCAACTGTCATTTATCAGCAAATTGTACTAAATTGTATGAATGAGATCACACAAATTCATACAAATTAGCCACTAAATCAATTTATCGTCATCATCATCATCTTTTTATTTCCATTGCGCTTTTACTATGCAAAATGTGTCGAAGCAGCTTAATATAAGATTTCTAGTAAATTGAAACTTTGTCAGTCCAGTTTTCAGAGTTGACGTACAGTTTAATTTAGTTCAGTGTGGTTTCAAGAAGATAAAAAAGGCTCAAGACGAGTCTTTTGTTTCCACCTTTAGAACTTTATATAACACATAATTTTGCTATTAAAAAGGAAGAATTTACATAAACAAATGTTGGGTAAAGCACTCTGTTTTATAGATATATTACAAATATAATCTTGATTTATTGTTTAGCAATGTATTTTGTTGTTTTTCTTTGCACCACTGCCAAGCAAAACTTAATTAGAAAAAATAAAATGTAGTCAATTTCAGGCGTGGGGTTTACTTGATATATCGGTGTTGTATATGTAATCTGTTTAATCTAGGTGTGTGTGTGTCTGTGTCTGCAGGGGGTGAGGGTGAGGGACTGACGCTCGTTAATCTCCGTTTGTCCTTGAGAAGGTGGAGCAGTCTTGTCCTTCTGCCATCCATTTGCAATGCCAAACACACGCACACACACACACTGTGCCCATATGCACTAATTGTACTCTGATGCAAATATATATCAAGACATTCCCTGTGTGTCCAGCGCACAAACCCAGCTCAGGCATTAAGACGATGGTGATTAAACTCAGTCCCTGCAGGTTTGGCTCTCCGCTGGCCACAATAACACACTGACTCAGGCTCATATTCATCTGATTACTGCCCACCTCCCCCATCTGTCCATCCATAATGACACACCTCTCTTTAGACTGCTGCAGCACTTTATGTGAGAGAAAACAATCATTCCGATCACAGAAATGCCTCAGAAAATCACAACCAAGGTTCACTGGAAATACATGTCTTAGCCTACATTTAAAATTAATTGCTCTGAGAACATTTTGTTCAACGTTTAAGAGGAAAAATTCACTAGAGGGCGCTGTCTACAAGATGTAAAATGCATTGCTCCAGGTACATATTATTTTACGTTTCAGATGATAAATCCACTAGAGGGTGTCTACCCTCTACATTTAAACAGCACTCAAGATGTAATTTAGGGTGTCTTTTGTTGTACATCGTAGATACATGTCCTTTCTTGTACACCCATACGAGAAGGCAGAGCTTGTTTTACAGACCATATAGCAAAACCACTGTCCTAAACCCAACCAATAGTGTTTTCAGAAGCAAATGTAAGTGAAATGTTCTCTTATAGTTTTACCTTGATTTTACAGTGCTTTTAACTCATTTGTGAATCTGCTTTTTACCAGACTCAAGTACAACACTGTACAAAGTAAGCTACCGAGCAAACTGACCACACCGGAAAAGTTGTCTATGGAGATAGATACATACATATACATCATTTGATTGTGCACACACATTTGATTACAAATCACAGACACTATTGAGTTGTTGTTGTTTTTTTTGTTTTTTTTTGTATATATTTGGGGTTGGAAATAATCCTTTATTCATTGATGATTGGTCGCTGTAAATATCATTAGTGTAAAAAAAGAAACAAAAATTGTTTGTGTTGTACTGCCACGGAGTGTTTTTTTAAACTAGAAACTGCAGTCAAACATATGTTGAAGTACTTTTTGTGATTTCACAAAAATGTAGGCTGAGGCACGTATTTCTGGTGAGCCAATCATATAAGAAATTATTAATATTAAAAAACATATTCAACCCTACATAATATAGTAATTCTCATCATGTGACAGAAACAAGATAAGTGTTATACAACAATATAAGAATATTTGCCTCACGGGCATGGGATGCATACCTGCATAAAGCCTAAAATTTGTAAAGGAGCCAACTCCTTTTGAAAACAAATACTGTCTTTTAATATTGCTTTAAGTAATACTGTAATGATGCAGGGTAGCAACAAAGGTGAGGATCCAAATGTAGTTGATTTATAGAGTGGTCATACAGGCAAGGTCAAAACAGGGATGGAAAGGAGCAGTGTAGCAGGTGAATAGAGTAGCAGATGAATAGTCAAGACATGCGGCAAAACAACATAAGCAGTAAACAAAACACAGGATCAAAAAAAAAACAGAAGACAAGGAAAATGCAGTGAAATGCTCTTTTACAGATCACAAGACTCAGCACAGATATGTGTGTAAGAGGTGTATTTGTACTCGGATCTATCTTCATGAGCTTCAGATGTGTGTCAGCAAGGAGTGATCTGGGACTGGTGTGTGAGAGAATTGCATTATGGGAAATGTAGTTCAGTTCAATGTGAGTGTTATACAGAATCCTGTAAAGTGATCATAACAAATACTCCTAAACCCAACTGTCATTTATGAGCAAATTGTACTAAATTGTGGTGTCGTCAAGGAGTGATCTGGTACTGGTGTCTAAGTGAAGCGCATGATGGGAAATGTTGTTTAGTTCAATGTGAGTGTTACCCAGCAGCCCGCAAGGTGATCATAACACATGCTCCTAAACCCAACTGCCATTTATGAGCAAATCATACAAAATTGTACAAATAAGACCATACAAATGCATACAAATAAGCCACTAAATCAAAAGTTCGGAATTGATTTGAGATGGTGTCGGAAAAAGCAATATTACAACCAATCGTATAAAAACTAATATATCAGAACCAAGCCATCACCACTGAAACACTAAACACACACTACAAATGTTTAATTTTCACAACCTCCAGGCATAAACAGCTTTCATCTGATGATGCTAACTGCTCATGAGTAGGATGTGATTCTGATTAAGACAAATTATGAGAACTGGGCTTGCAGGGAAAGGATTTGTAACCCCTCAAAGATGAATTTCCCACAAACAGTCACCTGGAAAATGAATTATGCTGATGGCTTCTTCTGTCTCCATTTTCAATGAATAATCCGCATTAGGATGCACTGGCGACTGATGTTGTCACATATGAACGTATAGTTTGCATATAATCAGCTTCTGCCTGGATGCAGCCGGCCTTCAACTGAGACTGCATAACAGCTTCTGAATGCTAATGTAACAAATGCAGAATGTAAACGTCTGAAGAAGTGACCCGAGTCTGTCACTGTCACCTTGCATCTCGCATCTGCAGGGTTAGACCCAGAACAATATTCATGCTGCTTGTTTTTATTATTTATAGGGGTCTTGTTATGCTTTTTACACTTTTCAGATTAGTGCTGCATTCTTTATATCAGGAAGAAACAATTTAAACACCTCAGTATTTCAGAGTTTTTGTCCATGCTTTAGTACAAAATAAATCCAAAGAAACTGTTTTTGTAGTTAAACAAGTGTAGCCGCAATTTAACCATAACTTTGCTACACTTACAGTAGTTTAAGCAAGGTGTTTGTAGTAAAACAATAGATAAAGATTAATTAGTTCATATATAATATGTGAAATATGTAATCTTTTTCATATATTTCCCATAGGATGTGTAACAGAGCAAGGACATTTTCACACTGTTTCCTATTATTTATTTTTTTCCTTGTGGAGAAAGTCATTACTTTTGGTTTGGCTGGAATAAAAGCAATTATACAAATTTTTAAAAGTATTTGAGGGTTAATTTTATTAGCCCCTTTAATAATTTCTTTTTTTTTTCTTTTCAATTGGCTATAGACAAAACCATTGTTGTTCAATGACTTGCCTTATTAACCTAATTTGCCTGGGATTTTTAACGACCACAGAGAGTCGGGACCTCGGTTTAACGTCTCATTCGAAAGACGGCGCTCACTGAGCATTATTGCGTCCCCGTCACTATACTGGGCATTATACTGGCATTAGGACCCACACAAGATTGCAGGTTGGGCGCCCCCTGCTGGCCTCACTAACACCACTTCCGGCAGCAACCTAGCTTTCCCATGTGGTCTCCCATCCAGGTACTGAACGGGCGCAGCCCTGCTTAGCTTCAGTGGGCGACCATGTGAGAGTTGCAGAGCTAGCTGCCGGTCTTAAATCTGCAGTCATACGTGGCGAGCCACTGGACAAACTTGTAACAGCGGGAAAGCTGTCCATATGGAGGTTTTACAGGCGAAATTCAACCATACGTACTTCTGGCCATAATTTGCGATCTCCAGAATGTATATAGGGCTTCGTTTTCAGACTGAGCCTATGCTGGATAATGCTCTGCACACCAACCTCTATTCTATAATAATTTCTTGAATATACATTTTTCATGCATGGCATTTGCTCGAAAAAGTACAGAACATATAAAAATGTACTTGCTTTAGGTACATCAGTAGCATGTCTTTCTGCAGTACATACTGTACATCTAACTTAGTCAATTCTCCTACTCTTCTTTAAAATACACTTTGATGGTGGAACTTCAGAAGAAAGTTTTTTTTTTTTTTTCTCCCCAATTCTTTAGATATTTAGGAGTTGGAACAGAGAAGTGTGAGTAATTAAGGATTAAATCCATGCGTTTGCTGTTAAATATGTGCGGTAGGTCTTCCTCTTGCACAGGCTGTCCTTTTCCTGCTCGTTTTTTATCTCGGTGAGACTTAGTGAGGTTAATAATGCCGCACATTAATATTTTATCAGACTTCTCAATTAAAGCTTTATTTGCAGGAGAAGATTCCTCTATAATGAATTCTCCCTTGCACTTGATCAAACACACATACCACACACAAATGCATTCTCTCTCATTCCAGATTCTTACATATATATATATATATATATATATATATATATATATATATATATATATATATATATATATATATATATATATATATGACTATATGTGTGTGTCAGTCAGGTCTTTCTTCTCAGTGGGGAACAAATGCTCTCACAAAGATAGTAAAGTCAAATCCCGTACATTATAATTTGATGGTGCCCAGGAGGACACAGCTTTGTAAACATGATGAATAATTCTCTAAAAATGTTTAAAGTGTTGTTGTGTTTTTGTCAAGTGTGTTTAAATATGACTGAAAAACACACTGGAGAATTATTATGTGTGTGTACTTGGACAACTCTTTGTCTTAGTGAAGCCACTTTGACGTTTGGATCATCAGAAAGAGCTCCAAGAGAGTAAAGTGGACACTTTTCTGCCACCCCTTTAAAGGATTAAGTCTTGGGTTTAGGGTCAAGGTTAGAATTGGGTTGAGGATATTTAGGGTCTGGCATGTTAATTTTAGGTGAACAGGCTATAGTTTTTGTACTTGCATCAGTTTGTGACGGCATCAGTTTGTGTGTGTGTGTCTGTGTACTTGTGTATGTGTGCATGTGTTTTTATAGTATGTGTGTGTGCATGTATTTTTTTGTGTGTATTTGTGCATGTGCATATGTACTTGTGTATTTTGTTGTCCCCTATCTTATTTTCTATATATACATTTGAAGTCAAAATTATTAGCCCCCCTGAATTATTAGCTCCCCTGTCAAATTTTTCCCCAATTTCTGTTTAATGCAGAGGAGATTTTTTCAACACATTTCTAAACATAATAGTTTTAATAACTCATTTCTAATAACTGATTTCTTTCGTCTTTGCCATGATGACAGTTAATAATATTTGACTAGATATTTTCAAGACACTTCTATACAGCTTAAAGTGAAATTTAAAGGCTTAACTAGGTTAATTAGGTTTACATGTTAAGGTAATTAGGCAAGTTACTGATGATGATGGTTTGTTCTGTAAACAATCTGAAAAAAAATAGCTGATGGGGCATTAATAATTTTGTTAATAATAAGTACTGGTCAGAACAAGCTTTATTATATATAAAATGGATACTATGTTTTCTATATTACAATGATGTTTTATACATGCTTTGCTGAATGCTGATGCAAGCACTATTTTACTCATATTTTCACCTTTTTTTCTTGAATATTTCACATTTCTTAAGTAATTTCCTACATTAAAGTCACCAGTTTGTTTGGTTTTATATGAGATCTTTAACATTTTATATTTGATTGATTATATGTGATTTTATGTATGATTTCTATATTAAAATATAAATATATGTAATTATATACAGTATAAACATATATATATATATATATATATATATATATATATATATATATATATATATATATATATATATATATATATATATATATATATACACGCTGTCTCCAAAAAATGTCAAGCAAAATTAATTCTGTCAGTATTTCGTCAAAATATCTTCAACTTTAATTATATTTTGTAATTATATGGCTAATAGATAAAATTATACATTTTTTACCTCACCTGATTTAGATCACCGCATTACCTTGTAAAGGATAACTCAAATATTGACAGACCACTTCAATTTTATTACTTGCAAACTAAATAGCACGCACAGAATTAAGCAGTTTACCTCATAAAGCGGTTACATATTGGAATCATACATTTTCAAAAAAAAAATAAAGAGGGGGTTAATAATTTAGGGGGATAATAATTCAACTTCAACTGTATATATACATTTATATGAGCTATTTTGAGGCTATAGTTTAAAATGCATCAGCTAATATTAACATACAGAACACATCTCTGTTCACATGCATTAGTGTGTAGAAATGCTGCAGCAGTGTTGTTCATTCTATTGAGTAAATTGTGGCGTTCAGCATATATTTGTGAAAAATGATTGTTGCCGATGGCAACACAGTATAACTCACCAATTATGCTGCAAACATGTGTTCCTCCATAACCGTGTTCATGTTCTCTCTGCAGTCAAGGACAATAATAGTCATTTAAGCTTAAATCTATATTGCACCTCCATGTTTGTATTTATTTTCATTTGTTAGCAATTCAATAAGGCAGATCACGTTCAGCCACATGATCATTTTCATCAAAATAAACCTGTTTATGATACTATTAGGCTAGATAGATTAATAAAAGAACATTATTGTATGAAATAATATACAAGTATACTAATAAAAGATGTCATTAGAAAGTTCCCATTTCTTTCTCTCTCTCTCTCTCTCTCTCTCTCTCTCTCTCTCTCTCTCTCTCTCTCTCTCTCTCTCTCTCTCATTTTAATAATTCACTTCCATAATTGCCTTATTGTCATGACAAATGTTACAAATGTGTGGCCGAAGCATTTATAAAGTTTACATTAAAAATTTAAAAACATATACATGTATATTAAAAAACACAGTTAATGGTATAATAATAATGATAATAATATTAAATTAAAATAAAAAATAAAAAGAACAACACAAATATTAATAATAAATTAGAACAAACTGTACATTTAACAAACAACAATCTCTTTCTCTCTTTCTCTCTTTCTCTCTTTCTCTCTCTCTCTCTCTCTCTCTCTCTCTCTCTCTGTGCCAGTCTGTGTGTGTACTGGTTTTGATGGTTTACAAGGAAAGTTTTTGCCTAAGTGAAGTTTATTTCTAAAGTAATTTGACCAGTGGTTAGCACTGTTGCCCCAGAGCAAGAAAGTCATTGGTTTATATTTTTACTTTGCCAGTAGTGGTTTTGTGTGTGGAGTTTACAGGTTCTCCCCTTCTTCGCATGGGTTTCCCCCGCATTCTCTGGTTTCCTTCCAGAGTTCAAAGAGATGTGACAAAGGTGAATTGACCAAACCAAATAGGCATCATTGAGCTCTTAATCTGCAATTCCTAATCGTCATTAAAGGTTCACGAAACCCCCAAGTACTTTTTTCTGAGATTTTAACAGTTTTGTGTGTGTTGAGCATCAGTTAAGATAATGTTAGCACCTGCCAGCTTTAATTGTGGGAAAAACTGGATCATTTTAAGCTTTTGTCAGCTAATTTCAGCTACCTGGTTTAAAATTATTTTTAGGGTGGGATCAAAATCGGCGACGTAGCGCAAAACTGCAAGTGCAAAGATGACGCATCGGTTTCTCATTATTATTCATAGCAAAGATTTCTTATCCTATGGAAGATTCTGCTTCTTAACTATTCATGACTGCACATGCTTTCCGAAGGCAGACCTGCCAGTGCCAAGCTGTGAGACACGGACCCACGGCACACAGAATTTAGCTGTTCATGAAGGCTCGTATGTGTTTGTTTCTATGATCCACAGGGTTTGTTGCATGTTTTTCCCTGCGATACTGTCAGACCCGATACAGCAAAGCTTTATGTGTCCAGCGAGCATTTTTGTGAGGAGAGCATTACGAGAATTGGAGAATGGCAGACGTTGTCTTTTATTATGAGTTCGTTCACATTTAGACACATCGCTGTGCTGCTGTGTTTGCCTAAATCCTCTAGATTACCAACAGGGCTCTGCATTCAGATGATTCAGACATGGGAATTGAGGGAGAAGTCCTCATTTATAGTGTTTATATGAACACGATTATCTTAACAACAACATAAATTGTTGTTGTAAATATGAAATTAAGAATATCAAATTTAGCAGGGCATTAAATTACTGTTTATTTCTTTGCATTTTAGCTTCGGCACTGTCAGCACACATCAGCAGATCACAGCACAGAGCGCTTCACGATCACATGTGTAGATAGAAATAAATAAAGAGTTCAGCAAATGACTAAAGATCTCAGGGATCAGTGCAGGAACTCAGCTGTCAAAACCTGAGCTGACGCATGAACGCCATCTGTGATTTGAGAACATGCGCATGTGTGTGTGTTTGCATGTCTCTGGAGTTTCTATGTGCAGACGTGGGTCATATGCATGTGTGCATCTGATGTATGCAGCTATAGAGGTGTAAAATTAGTGTGTAAAAGAGCAGGAGACTGATTTGACTAACAGATGAACAGAACTGGAAATTCTTAATTTCTCCAGGCCAGTTGGAGTCTGAGAGACTAACACACACACATAAAAAAACACAAATACATGCAAACACAAACATGCACAGGCAAGAAATACAAATACACACAAACACACACACACACACACACACACACACACACACACACATACACAAATGCACACAGACATGCAGAAAAAAATACATCCTTACACAAACCAATGCACGCATTTATACAAACAAAACAAATACAAACCCACACAAATACACACAAACAAAGACATACATGAACCCAAATACATGCATGCACAAACTTTCAAATACATACACGCAAAAGCTCACATAAAAATAAAATCAAAGAGTTCACACTTAGCTGATGATTGATTATAAAGCTTGTTTGGCAAGCTCATAAGATCCTCGAGCCCGGGGCTCTATTCAATTTGCAAGGCAAGAGGGGAGTTTGAGCTCAGGTAGATCTCGAGAACTCCCCTGCTGTAGGAGCTAATGGACAGATAGTGATTTATCTTAAGAGATAACCAGGAGCATATCTATGGTGTCGATTTGGATTAGTCAATTAACGTAAGTTGCATGTTTTTTGACAGTGGGAAGAAACCGGGGAATCCGGGGGAAACCCATGTGAGCATGGGGAGAATGTGTAAACTCCGCACAGAAACGTAGGCTGGCTTGGTAAGGACTATAACCAGAGACGTTCTTGCTGTGAGGCAACAGTGCTGACCACTGGTCCACCATGTCACCCATCTAAGAAAGGAGGAGGTTTAGGGGTAGAAAGGGGGATTCTTCAAAATGAAGATGGCTGTCATATGGAACTTAGGGTATTTATAGTGGCTTAGGAATTGTCTGATTGTTGAGTCATAAATTGGAGAATGCGGGACCAGCCGCAAGCAATCATAAGCACGTGATACTCTCGAAATTAGTTTATAAATAAACTTCACACACACAAACTGTAGAAAGATGTGTCATATTATCATGATTATGCAGCGTTTTAAACCACCCAATGCTTATTTTATGTTTTAGACATGTAAATACCATAGACTGTAAAAGATATGGACTTAGTATCACATACACATACACATAGTGAAAGTAAGAATAAAGTTCAATCTATTCTCTATTCTGGGAGTAACTGATGAATTTACGTGCTGAATCCTGCGTATTCTGCTTGTACAAATGAGGCATATGCGCGGCCGCAAGTAGACGATGCCTCTCTCACATTAAAGATTACAATCAAGATCATTTATACGTCTATTAAACAACATATTTTGTATTAAAATGGAAAAGCATAATAAAAGGGATACATCTTTTACACAGCACTATTGTTTCTGCGGTGTGTCACATGACAAACATGTCTTGTCGCCACGTAAAGGGTGAACGTTCTAAAATAATGATCGCCTACCAAACTCACTCCAGGGGCCAGATAGAATCCTTTAAAGCCACCAGTGAAAGGGTTAATAACAGAAGTTAAGCAGTCATGGTGGAGTTACTTTGCATTGCAAGACTAAAGAAAAGTTTTATTCACTCGCCTTTTTTGGATCAATCATTTTTCCATCTGTTGTCATGTGTAGATACACTGCAAAAAAAAGCTTTTCTTACTTTGTAATATCATTTCATTTCCAGTTTAAATATCTAAAAAATCTTAAATCAAGACTCGACAAGAAAAATGGCTTGAGAAAATTAAGTGATGCTGCAAACTTTTGATTGAGATTATATCTTAAGTGTTTTTTTTTTTTCACATAATTTATTATGCTATTTCATGTGTCTAGAATGTATCTTGATTTAAGATTTTTTTTAGATATTTGGATTGTGTCACAATCACCAGCAATCTAAAACACCATAGATTGCTGGAAAACACAAGTGTTATGAGACTCCAAATCCACCATTTCATGGACTACAACCCCATGCATGCACTCCGCTCACACACTTGTTCCAGATCCTGACTGATTACACTCTAACAGCTAAAGCTGATCATGGAGTAATTACTTGGACTATACGAACACCTCTCAAACACACAGTTGTTGCTGACTCTTGTTATCAGTTAAGAGACATTACAATGCATTTTCCTTGCCCTGCCTTCCGTGTTTTGAAGCTTTGCTTTGTTTTGTTTGATTATACCAGTATGCTTCCTTCCTTCTGACCATTTGCCTGCTATTCGGTCTACGATTCTGGATTGCCCTCATACATCTGTTTGCTCCTGTGTTGATCATTTCTTGCCTGACCATCCTGTCAATAAAACCCTGCATTTGGATCTTCACCCCTGTTGTTAGTGTCACTCCCCTGGTTACAGATTGAAAACAGGACAAACCTACGAAGTTAGTTTTTAAATTTTATTATTATTATTATAACAGCTTAGAGATGTTCAAGGACAACATATTTGTGCATTTTCATAAGACTTTAGTACTGTTTTTGAATAAAGGGTTGGAAATTAATGATTTTTTTTTTATCCCATTCATCGATTAATTAAAAAAACTAATCAACAGAATAATTGATTTTTAAAAATAATCGTTAGTTACTCTTGCATAAATACACACATATAAACACACCTACATACATACACTGCAATCCCACACTCCCCGTCCAGACTCCACCAGAGGAATTAATCAGTTTGGACCATGGTGTTCCCTCTCCAATCAGACAAATGCTCCTTGATCAAACCCACACACACACAGAGGCCATGAGGTACAGCTGTCAGAGGCAAACTCATTTAAACACAGCCTTAAAACAACAAACCTGCTCTCCACACACTGACCCTGCAGTCCACTTCACTAATTGCTTCAGCAAACAAATCATCCCAATGTTTTAGAGTCATGTATGACCGACAGGCTTCCAAGCAGATCCTGAATCCCTCAATCAAAATCTCCTGACACTGAAACCAAAATTTGCAACACTCAATGTTTATGCTCTAGGATTAACTCAGTTTCAGCTAATGCTAAGCAATTATCATTAGTTTAACTTTGAAACTGAAGTGATTCAAAGCTAAAGGATTCCTGAATGCTTGTTCAGAGTTGAAAATAGAAGCTTATTATCGTATGTTTACCTGCAAAATATCAGTGTTTGCATTTAGAGATTTCTCATACTCCTCAGTGTGTTATTTCCCAGACTTCTTTGTTACAATTTGTGAAATTTAAAAGCATTTTATGAGGGAAAATTGTTTTACTTAAATCCTACATCTATATCTACTAACCAACAGTGTGTTGGCTCTGTTGGAGTTGCTCCGTTTCTTCTTTTTTATTTTCATCATCTCCTTCTCTAAAATGAATCGCCTTCTTGAGGGTCTAAACATGCTCGAAACTCACAAAACTTTGCACATGCACCAGAAGTGGCTAAAATTTACATTTGTTATAGGTTTCAGAAGTGAGTGTGGCAAAATGACACACATTCAACATGCTAACATTTACAAAAAAGTCTCTTGGAGCAAAATCCGAAATCTAACAGGAAGTCAGTTCCTCTGCTGAGAACTCTGCTGAGAACTCTGCTTTCCAGGGGTTGTATTTTAATGAAGTCCTCCTAGGGATTTTATCTGATCAACACCAAAATTGGTTAATGTTTTCTGAAGGCCTTGCCGATGGTAAATTGTGAAGATCTAGAGTTTTTATCTGATCTGCATCACAGTCACCACGTTTGATAAGAGTCCTATACGTTTACATGCCTATATCCAGTTACAGTCATCGCGCCACCTGCTGACAACAGGACATGTTTTAAACTGTCACTAACACCACCTAAAAATGTGTTCTTATCAAATGCAAGTTCCATAAGTCTAATCCAAAGGCCTTTGTGATGTTAAATTGTGAAGATCTAGAGTTTTTGTCGAAGGGTGTGTCCGTGGCGGACTGACAAAGTTCAGTGTATTGCCATGGAAGTTATACCTCAACCACACAATTTTAGACATCTACATGCCAATATTGAGTCACAGTCATAGCGCCACCTGCTGACAGAAGGAAAAAAAATAGCTTGAAGGGGCTAATAATTTTGTCCTTAAAATGTTTTTAAAATATATAAAAAACTGCTTTTATTCTAGCCGAAATAAAACAAATAAGACTTTCTCCAGAAGAAAAAAAAAATTATCAGACATACTATGAAAAATTCCTTGCTCTGTTAAACATCATTAAAAAAATTAATAAATAAATAAAAATCAAAAGGGGCTATTAATTCTGACTTCCATGTATATATATATATATATATATATATATATATATATATATATATATATATATATATATATATATATATATATATATATATTTTAAAAATTCTAAACTAAAACAGTGTCAGTTTAGTTTACTTTAGTGTGGTTTAATTTTCACTGCTGAAAGTCCAAACACTAAAGAGCAAATCCATCGATGCGCAGCTCTACAAGTCCCAACCAAGCAACCCGGTGTAGAAGAACAAAACTTGTGAAGGAAAAAATCTCAAGAGAAACCAGACAGTTTTTGCACAGCCATTTCACCTCTGGCCAAACTTCTTGTGCAGAGCTGCAGTCTAGATGCCGGAGGCTGGAGAAGTTGCAGTTGTGATTATGTCAACGGCGGGTGTTCAGACTGGCCCACGGGATCAATGCGAAGACTCATCTGTCACTGGTTCTTTCAGAAATCACTCTCATGCTCTCCAATCCTTCATGACCACCACAGCATCTGTTCAGGATACGGCCTGGTCCAGGATTATGGTTACCATGGCATCATCTGTTCACTGGTCTTGGATCACATCAATGGCGCTGCATAATCTCTAGAGGCCTCGGGATGAGTATCTTTAGGTGGAAATAGAAAATAAAATTAAAAAATTAGCGTAGCTGATGTTCATATTAATATTTATTCATTTGATGTTAATCAAGTAATCTACTGTACAATTTTGAATAGTGAATTTTTTAAATTAAAAATATTTGACCACATTAAAATGGCTTAACTTGACATCATTTTGAGTAAAAACTGAACTGCGAGAATCTGGGACACAGATATTGTGGTTATTAAAAGTAAAACGTTCTTCAGTATTAATATTCTTGAATAGTCATAAACACCTTCTGTTCAGTCAGAAAAGCACATCTGATGCAGTGTTTCTAGCCTTCAAACGGGACTGAACTTGTCTTAAAACACGAAAACGTTCAAACTGAGATGCGCAAATGTCTTAGAATATATAAGAGAAATATGGTCTGGAATACGGTCTTCAGCACCAGATGTGTACTCGAAAGATATCCGCCTGAAACTCTTCAGATGAAACCGAAATGAAGCAAGAAGGAAATATATTAGCGGCAGACGAGACTGAGAGATAGAGATGAGAGACGAGCCTTGATATTAAAATAGACAAGAATGAAAGCTGACAGACAGCTAAATCTCACCTCCACGGCATCAGATCTGCTCATTTCACACACTCACACACTGAAACACCCTGACAATGTGGTTAATATGGAGTTTTTAATTATTTAAATAGATAAAACGTCTCCTCTTGGTATTATAGCATCTCTGCAGGATCTCGACGTGAGATTCAATTACATTAATATCCTGTGATTTGATTCTGACCCACGTTACGACTTATATTAAATTCACATTATTTGGTTTGGGTGAGCGAGATCTTCAGAAGAGCCACTCTGTGTGTATGTGTGTGTTTAGATGATAAAGTTGAGTTTGCTGCATCTCTGCCAGAAAAAATCGCAGAGACCTATTGTAATCAACAATTTGTTGTACATGAAGTCTAGACAGCTTAAATGATTATAGTGACAGCGCTCGTTTTGCAAATTGTCAACATTTGTCTTTGTTTATAAAGGTTTGCATGGAAACTGTGATGTTTTTCAGGATTCTTTGATGAATGTAAGGGTCAGAGAAACAGTGTTTGTGTGAAAGAGAAATCTTTTGTAACAGAATACAGTGAGTGATTTACTGTCATTTGAATGAATTGGGGTCTTGCTGAATGAACGTTTTATTTATTTATTTTTATTTTTTATTTATTTTTTATTTTTTTTAAGATCTGACTTCCACAAAACTTTCAAATTACAGAGTATGATGGCTTTCACAAAATAAAATAAAATAAAATTAAATTAAATTAAATTAAATTAAATTAAATTAAATTAAATTAAATAAAATTAAATTAAATTAAATTAAATTAAATTAAATTAAATTAAATTAAATTAAATTAAATTAAATTAAATTAAATTAAATTAAAAATTTTTTTGTTTACATTTACATTTACATTTAGTCATTTAGCAGACACTTTTATCCAAAGCGACTTACAAATGAGGACAAGGAAGCAATTTACACAACTATAAGAGTAACAATGAATAAGTGCTGTAGGCAAGTTTCAGGTGTGTAAAGTCTAAGAAGGAAAGTATTAGTAATTTATTATTTTTTTTTTTTTTGTGTGTGTAGTTAGTTGAGGAGTCAGAGAGGTAGTTGCATATTAGTAAGGAAAGTGGAGACTTAATAGTTGAGTTTGTAGTCGCTTTTTGAAGACAGCGAGTGACTCTGCCATTCTGATGCAGTTAAGGAGTTCATTCCACCAACTGGGCAGATTGAACGCGAGCGTTCGGGAAAGCGTTTTCTTCCCTCTTTGGGATGAAAACACGAGGCGATGTTTATTCACAGAACGCAAGTTTCTGGAGGGCCTATAAATCTGCAGAAGTGAGAGCAGATAAGAAGGGGCGCAGCCAGATATGTTGGGCATATCCCTTATTTTCACATCCCAATGTTGACAGGTATGAAAAGTACACGTTTATAACTACTTAGTAAATTACAATTCATGAGAAAAACTACATTTAGAGTTTTTGTAATTAGTTATTTTACACCAGTGGTTCTCAAAGTGGGGGTCGGGACCCCCCGAGGGGTTGTGGGACAATGAAGGGGGGGTCGCCTGGTGATTTCCAAAAATCTATTTATTTTTATTGAACCATAAGAATTACCACATTTTATCCATAACCTACAAAAAAAAAAGTCATTTATAGTTACTTCATACCATATAGTTACTATAGTAGCCTATAGTTACTCGTTCTATTGGGTTGCGACCCCTGGGGTGATTACTTTATATTAAAGACACCGCAATACCATCAGATGCAGCAGATTGACTTTATAATACCAGGTTGAACTTTCTGGCCCATTTACAGCACTGACGTATACATTAAAAAAAATTTAAAGAAGAATAGACTTGGGTCTATTGGTGTGTGTGCGACATAACATGCAAGGTTTTTGTATTTTATTATAAACACCTCAGAAGATAATGGGGGTTGCGAGTCACTAACATTGTTATTTTAGGGGTCGTGGACTAAAAAGTTTGGGAACCCCTGCTTTACATCACTGTGAACAATACTGCAAAACACGTCACCTATAATAATAATCAGTGCAATATAATCTTTTAATGCACAGAATTATGATCTGGCATGTTTTGTTTTGCTGTGTTGCTTGCAGCGTCGACACATTGTCATAAAGCTGATGTTTCATTAGTTTACCTCCAGCTGAAACATACACACACACACACTAGCATTCTCTCTCTGTCACACAAACCAGCAAAGTGTTGTTCAGAGAGTGTGATAAACTGAAGGATCTCATCTCATTCCCGGCATTCCCTTCACTCTCATCATGATCCCCGTGAGGATTGTTTCACGCAGGGAATATCTGTGCGGCAGCTCTATGGCTTGTACCCTACTGTGGTTAAACATATAATCATCCATAACCTTCTCAAATGGCCTATATCTTCCTTTTCTAGCTCACACACACACATACACAAAGGCTGTTTACTCTCAGCGTGCAGATGATCAGACCCAGAATGTTCGCAGCGTGGTATCATGGGTAATGTGACTTTCCAGCACGGCTCCGCTGCAATCATACACTTAGAGAAAGGGAAGAGCAGGAGGAAAGAGGTGAAGACACAAAGAGAAACGCTGAGGAGAAAGACTGATGATGGAGAGAGAATGTGAGATGTGTTTTACATCAAATGAATATCTCAGGTCTCGGCGGCGTCATTTGTGGGGGAATTTCTATCTGCTGTCAGAGCTGTGAAGCTTTCTTTAGTCTGCCTGTGTGTGTGAGATTGTGTATGCATGTATTTGGGTTTGTGCATGTCTGTTTTTGTGCTTGTGCGTGTTTGTGTGGGGGCAGCATTGTGACTCAGTGGTTAGCAGATTCGCTGGTTTGAATCCTGGCTGGGTCAGTTGGCATTTCTGTATGGAGTTTGCATGTTCTCCCCATGTTGGTGTGGGTTTCCTCCGGGTGCTCCGTTTCCCCCCACAGTCCTAAAAACATGAGCTACAGGTAAATTGGATTTACTTAATTGGCCATAGTGTATGAGTGTGTATGTGAGAATGAGTGTATATGGGTGTTTCCCAGTACTGGGTTGCAGCTGGAAGGGCATCCACTGCGTAAAAACAATTGCTGGATAAGTTGGTGGTTCATTCCTCTGTGGCCACCTCTGAAATAGAAACTAAACCGAAGGAAAATTAATGAATGAATCAATGTGTTTGTATGTGTATATCTGTGTACTTGTTTATGTGGTTCATGATAATTTATTTTTAATTTATTTTTATTTTATTTTTAATTTACTTATTCTTTTTTTTTTTTTTTGAGCGAGATGCTAATGGTCTAATTTGGTTCATTTATCTATGCCAGAGGGTTTCCGAATTCCGGGAGTTTTTCTGGAGACAGAACGATTTGGTAGATGGGCAGGAGAAGTACGGGAGACTCCCGGGAGTGTAGGCAGGTATAGTTGGAGCTAAACTCTCCAGGACATTGGCCCTCCAGGACCGAGTGTGGACACCCCTCTTCTATGCAAAGCTAAACTTAAAGTGCTATTCAAAAATGGTAAAACTTAACTGTTTAACTCGGAGACTGTAAAGTGCGCCTATTTCCAAAAAAAAGTGTATTTTCTGTGTTCCTTTAAGGCTCAGGTGTCAAATCCAGTTCCTGGAGGGCCGCAGCTCCACACAGTTTAGTTTTAACCCTGCTTCAACACACTTGCCTGTCGGTTTCAAACAAGTCTGAAGGACTCAATAAGTTTAATCAGGTGTGATTAATTAGAGCTAAAGCTAATTTTTGCAGATTTGTGGCCCTCCAGGAACTGGATTTGACGCTTGAGCTTTAAGGCAACAAATTTACTCACTTTTAAAGTGAAAAAATCACATTTTACTTATGAAAGTAACACTAGCAGCGACTTTGTAGATGCTTGTCACTCTGTGTGGCTGCAAACATTAGTCTGTGTAGGTCCCACAGCACGCAGAATACAACCGGCCTCTGCAGGAGCTAAGGGAGGATCACCTGACCTCTACTGCTGCTCCTATTGGCTGACCCAGAAGAAAGTCGCTCTTAATTTGCATAAAGTTGAAGGGTTCTCACGACTTTGTCGCGTTGCCCGACACTCCCACCTGGTCACCAACGTTCGCTCTCGTTTGCGTAGACGGAGGCTGCCGGAAGTCGCCCACTCTCTGTTGAAATGAACGGTCGCTTGTCGCTTTGCTGCTGCAAACCGCTTATAGTGTGAATGAGGCTTTAGACTGTAGTTGTGTTCTGAAAGAACTTTGTTTTTTGGGAACTTTCATTCATTGCTTCAATTTCCTTCGGCTTAGTCCTTTTATTCATCAGAGGTCGCAACAGCAGAACACTATGGATGCCCTTCCAGCTGCAACCCATTACTGGGACACCCATACACTGTCACATGCACACTCATACACTACGGCCAACTTAGTTTCTTCAATTCACCTATAGCGCATGTCTTTGGACTGTGGGGGAAACAGAAGCTCTCAGAAAAAACAAACACGTGAACACAGGGAGAACATGCAAACTCCACACAGAAATGCCAACTGGCCCAGCTGGGACTCGAACCAATGACCTACTTGATGCCCACTTGATATGAAAGAGCTACCCACTGAGCTACCATGTCGTATTTTTTGGGAACTTATATATTTTATTTTTATCTTAAGAACCTTCTATGGAATGAAAAGGTTTATGGAACGATAAATGTCAATAAGGAACTTTTATATTTAAAAGTGTTGAATGTTTAAATATATTCAAACTGTAAATCAGCATAATAAATCCTAAAATAACGGAATAAATGCTGGAAGCTCGTTACCTAGTTATTTATAACATTATTTGTATGACCAACTCAGAAAACACACCATTGTTGATTGTTATATTCTTTCCTGTTTTGGTTAAGTTTCATTTTTTTGGGTCTGGATAAATAAAGAAGCATTAAAGTTAATATCCCTTTAAATAAGTTAAGTGACAAAAAAACTATTTTCACTCTGAAATTGATAGTATATCAAATGTAAAATTCTGAAATCATATATTACTTTAATAACCTGCTTTATTTATGTTTGACAAATATTTTTACAAGGATATGCTGGTGCATGTCACTCTTGATTTGTTATTAGCGTGTCAGAATGTAGAATGAAATAGTTGTCTAGGCAATTAACATGCCTTGGGTTGTATACGGACATGGCAAAAATATTATACATTTCTTTTGGCATAAAACTTCCTAAAAATAGGTCAACAAGACGCCCCATTTTGATCTCTGCATTAAATAAAAGTCCTAAAAGTTGTTTTATTCGCTTACAAAGACTGGTAAAGTCTACTTTAATGAGTCAAAAAACTTTGATTTAAAAAAAAATTACGTAAAAAGGCAGTGAAAGGCCAGACAGCAGCTGAAATCTCTCAGTAGTTCTTCAGCAACCCTCTACCATTCGTCATTATAAATTAATATTAGCTGCTTCAGTCCATCTACATTGCCAGGATGATGAAGATGACACCAGAGAGGATGCGTCACCAAGACAATGATCTAAAACACAGCCAAGGAAACTCTCAAATGCTTTCAGAGAAAGAAAATCAAGGGTCCCACTTTATATTAAGTGGCCTTAACTAATATGTACACAGGAATTAATAGTTTGTTACAATGTACTTATTGTGTAAATACATGTGTTTATTGTTTACTTATGCTTGATTAAATACCAGTATGTAGTTACATCTGTAATTAACTTCTGTAATTGCATTTGTAAATATACTGTTGACCATCCCTTACACCTTAACCCACCCTTAAACCTACCCATACCACCAAACCTGTCCATAACCCAACCCCTATCCCAACTCAAGAGCACCACAAGTGTTCTCAAATACATTATGAACACATCAAGTACATTGTGTTTATTTTTTGATGCAAGTACATAGTAGTTAAGGACACTTAATTTAAAGTGGGACCAAATCAATCAGTGAAATAGCCTACACAAATTACCTGACTCAAATCTAATAGAAAATACAAAATAAAGATCAGATTTAATAGACGAGACCCACAAAACCATCAAGATTTTTACACTCTGTTATGCAATGCATGTGACTTCATTCTCCACTTGAGAATCGTCTTTAAGCTGGCAACATTGATTATTTTATACCTGACAAGATTAGATTTTTGGCTATATAAACTATTGTCATCTTCAATCATATTGTAGTAGGTGGTAAAAATGGATAAC
Source organism: Danio rerio (assembly GCF_052040795.2). Taxonomy (NCBI): domain Eukaryota; kingdom Metazoa; phylum Chordata; class Actinopteri; order Cypriniformes; family Danionidae; genus Danio; species Danio rerio. Next base: position 43,427,757 of record NC_141035.1, read on the forward strand.
AGTCACATAAAAAAAACAACAACAAAACAAATAGATGCTTGAAACCTCTTTTTATAGTGGTCCCAAATGCACTGCTGTAAGCAAATCTGCATCAAATGTCTGTAAATTTTCAGCACAACAGCGGAGAAACGCTATACTGTATATTAAAGTATATTTTCCTCTCTTGGCTGCTTGTGTCTCGGTGATGGGAGATGCAGAGATTTTTGGCTTGTGGAGAGTTATCGAACACTTCCGCCATCAGAAAAGCCATTCACTTAAGAGGCTGCTATCATCTTCCCTGGGGACCTCTCAACACACACACACACACACACTTCTGAAGAGCCCATCTGATAGTGTCGCGCTGAGCTTGTGCGAGGAGTGTTTGACTGGCCATTAGAACAGGAAAGTGCAGGAGCTAAAAAGCGAGGCTTCAAACTTTCGAATCACAATCCACATACTTCTGCTGCACACTAAAAGATGCTACTTCACTGCTGATGCAAAATTGAATCCTCAAGAATGACAATGTGCATGAAATAAAACTGCAGAAGGAGAACCATAACAATACTTCCGTCTAGTGTGCGAGGGGCAATGGTTGATAGCAGTTTACCACTTTTTGTATGCTTGATTTGAGACACCTTTCTGTTTAGGATTATGTTTGCACCTGGTACTAAGGAATTTTGTCAGCCTGATCAGAAAATGCATATGTAAATGAGGTCTAAAATGATAGTTCAGCCAAAAATTAAAGTTTGATTTTAGTAGAGACCACTTTTCCACCTACAAGCCAAACAGTTCTATATAAAGTACAGTCAGGTACGGTTCCATGTGTGCCTGTTATGAACTATTACAAACTGTTCTTGGCAAAGAATTCTTGGAGACATGCTGGACCGGTAGAGCATGTGTGCGTAAAGTTGTCATCTGTTGCATGGCTGCCAGTTTCTCCATAGCTGGCTAAGCAGATGAGCACTATTTATTTATTTATTTATTATTGTTTTTAAACAAAGTAAATACCAGAAGAAAAAAGTCCCCAAAAGAGTGAAAAAAAAATTATTATCCTCTTCATGTGCACCAGACACTTTCTTATAAACCCTCCATATTTCTGGAAAACATTGTGCAATTCTGAGTCTGCTCCACACAGGTGAGTGGGCTTGACAAACTGCCTGCTGGAGACACTCTCTTTCCTCTCCATATTCACCAAACACTTTCTTATAAACACTTCGGGCCCTATCATACACCCGGCGCAATGCGGCGCAAGGCGCAACACAATTGTTATTTGCTAGTTTCAGCTTGACGCAAGAGTCGTTTTGACGTTTTGCAGCACGCTGTTTAAATAGCAAATGCATTTGCGCTCATGTGCGCCCATATGCAGTTTGGGCTAAAAAAGGAGGCGTGTTAAGGTGCATTGTGGCGCGTTGCTATTTTGAAAAACTATAACTAAAAACTGGTCTAAAGTCCAGCGCAGAGCGCGTTAGTTGAGTGCCCTGCTTAAACATTGCCTAATACACACAGGATGTACAGCAATACGCAAATATTTTTAAAAATAAAAAAGAATTAAAGGATTAAAATATTACAAAAGTTATTATTTTCTAGCCTACATAAATGTAAAAACCACTGCCTCCATGACTTCATCTCACGGGGCTTTTTTTTTTTTGTTTATTTATGACAATTAGCTTTTCTATAATGTTATTAATATTGGCAGTATTATTTATTATATGCATATTTATATTTGTTTTATTAAAAACAAGCTTAGATTTGCCCAGCTGTCAGGTTTTAGACCATATTGGGGCATAGCATGTGTATTTGGAAATACCTCAGTTTTTTTGAACGCACTTCGTTATTATTGTTCATTTATTTGTTTGCTGGAAATTAGAACTGAATTTAATAATAATCATTTTGAAACAATTTTTTTGCGCTTAATAAATGAAAATTAATTATGTATAGGTTAATGGATCTTTGTGCATACAACACGTTTCCCTATCCACGTGAGTGAGAGTGAAAGTAAAGAAAGAGGAGGCTCATCCGTCATTCTCATGCTGTAGATTCTCTGTTTAGCTGTTTTTTCTCTGGTGACGTGTTCAGTATGTCCACTTACAAAGTCCATCATGCAAATAGCAAATGTGCCATGGCTCGACACATTTGACTATTAAAGGGAATGGGAGATGAAACTCTGATTGGTTTATTCTCAAAACACACCTATAACTCATTAAGAGGATAAGCTCAACCCTGTTAGACCATGCGCCACGGAACAATGCGTTTTTTTCCGTCCTTAAAATAGAAAAAGTGGATTCTGACGCGCCCTTAATGGTTTTGCGCCCTGCGCTTTGCACTTTACGTCTGGATCGTCAAAACAGAGCTCCTCATGTTTCCTGAAAACATTGTGCCATTAGGAGTGTGCTCCACACAGGTGAGTGGGCTTGAAACCACCTGTAGGATACACTTTCTTTCCTCTCCATATTCACCAGAAACTTTCTCATTAACACTCCATGTTTCTGGAATACATTGTGCAATACTGAGTGTGCTTCACGTGGGTGAGTGGGCATGAAAAACCACCTGCAAGAGATGTACACTTTCCTCTCCATATGCACCAGACACCTTCTTATAAACACTCCAAGTATGCACTGAGGTCTTGTGAATCGAAATGATTGCTCTGTGCAAAATACTTAACTATTATTTACAACTTTATCTGTTCTTCACATTCAGGGCAAACAGCTCAGAGTACATACACACTACCACTTTGTTTTCACAGCTACACAATAGTATCTGGATGCATCCTTGATGATGCGAGCTAAGATTGCATCACTCAGAGATGCAATGTCGGACACAATGCACTCAATGGTGCTAGTGACGTCACTGTGAGGGTTAGGGGTTGGGTGTGGGCATTAAAAAGTATGGAATGCATCTGCACCAATTCTGCAGCCAGAACCCTCTCCAGGTGTCTGTGGTGAGGATACCCGAACATTTATTTAAACCCGCCGATCATGCGCAACCCAACTTGCTCCGAGCTGGTATCGAACCGGCAACCTTTCGCATGGGAGGAGGCTAAAGACCATGGCCTTTAGCGTTTGTTGCTAGAGCAACTTTGGAGGTCAGAGGAGTGAAGTTTACCTGTACAGCACTTACTAGCTGGCCTCCGTTACACTCACCCCCCTAAACCTCACTCCCATCCAGGTCACGGCACCAATGGAACCCCGCCTGTCCTACTCACCCAACCCGCTCCGAGCTGGTATCGAACCCGCAACCTTCCGCATGGGAGTCGGTTGCTCTAACAAGGAGGCTTAAGACCATGGCCTCTATCGTCTGTTGCTAGAGCAACTTTAGAGGTCAGAGGAGTGAGGTTTACCTGTACAGCACTTACTAGCTGGCCTCCTTTACATTTACATCATTATGCGATGAGATGCTTGTAGTATATAATTATGTTTTGAATACATGTGTTTTTTTTTAATCACAAAGTTAACAGTTTGAGCTCTGCTAGACTGTTCTACCAAAAAAGGCACCTATATTAAATGGTTTGCAGGTGAGTAAATTGTCCGTTAACTATCCCTTTAAGCATTTTAAGCTTGTCCACTTCTTACCATTTCCAGAGCTAGTTGAAAACACATTAATTTGCATTGTAAATGCTCATGTGCTCGCTTGCATTCATACAGCCACAAAGGATCACCTACTCTCCACCTACAGGCCTGATTCTTAAACATTACAGGAGGTGTAAAGCACAATAGCTAGACAGGATTCAATCTTTTGCTGTCTGAAATCGTAAGTTTGGTTTGAAGGCTAAAAAAGCATGTTCTTTTATTAGCCCTGATTCTAACACAAACCCTGACTTCTGCATTGCTGTTAGAGAAAAACAGTCTGCAGCTGTTTCTATTGTTTTTCATTGTCGTCTTTTGTGTTAATATGTAAAATGGTGTGAGATTAGTTCACAATAGGACATCAACATATTAAAAAAAAGCACAAACACACACCTAGCTCCTCTTCTAAAAGAAAGTGGACAAACAATTTGGATTAAACACTAGGGGCCCTATCATACACACGGCACAATAAAGTGCAAGACGTGTTTGGTGCGATTTGTTGCTATTTTGAGAACAGCGCAACTGTCATTTTCACGTTTTGCAGTCATTAGTGTGCTGGTCTATTATTTCTAATGATCTTAACATGATAATGAGTTCACTGTACTCAAATGGCCTCCGAATTCACCAGACCTCAATCAAACAGAGTACCTTTGTGATGTGGTGGAGCGGGAGATACATGTATGTGCAGTAGACAAATCTGCAGCAAATGTGTGATGCTATCATGTCAATATGGACCAAAATATCTGAGGAATATTTTCAGTACCTTTTTGAATCTATGACACGAAATAGTAAGGCTGTTCTGAAGGCAAAAGGGGGTCCAACCTGTTAATAGTAAGGTGTACCTAATAAAGTGACCGGTGATGGCATGTTATATCATGGCATATTATGTCATTCTAACTAAATGTAAATGTGCTTAAAATATGCTAAAATTATCATTAAATTGACATTTTGCTAACATGAAATAACATTTCAACTCATAATGGACTGTAGATTATTTCATGACGTGTTATGCCATGTTAGCAAAACTTAAATGTAGAGAAAATATGCTAACATGCTGATTACATTTACGTTTTGCTAGCATGAACATGTCAAATCATGATGTAGATGGCATGTTATTTCATGCTAAGAAAATGTACAGAAAGAGAGCTTAAGTGCTAATGAATAGTAAGAAAAGGCTAAAAAATATTAACCAAGTTTTAAGTATACTAGCAAACAGTGTTAGGCAAGCTATGTAAAAAAAATGTAGCTAAAAAATGTAAGCTATTAGCTACTCTACTTAAAATGTAGCTTGGCTACACTTAAAGCTACCCTCTTGGAAATGTAGCCAACTAGGCTAAAAGCTACATGGCAAAAGTAGCTTAGCTACATCTAAGCTATTTTTACAATATTCATTATTAAATCGAAGCAACTTAAATCCAAATCAATCTTGTCGTAGTGATCAATAAAACTGTCAATAAACCATATGAGGCATAATTGTTCAGTTCAATTATACACAGCAAATATTATGCTGTACTAAACAGAAACACATTATAGTATATAACAGCTTAAGCTAAAAAAATCCAATAAAACCAGGTGTTACACAATTAAAATAATATATTAAATTAGTATTTTTGAGCACAGCATCAGAAATAAAGTTATTGCATTTTAACATGTACTTCTCGAGGTATGGTCACAAGGAATCCTGCTTCAGAAATACCTCCTCTCTCTCAGTCATCTTTCCATCGAGCAAGTTTCAGTTGCCAGAAGTGGCAGTAACGCACCAAAAACTTTGTTGTGGAACATTTTAAAACAGGAAGAAGAAGAAATCATCACTCGCTATCATATGGATTTACTTTCATTGGTTAGACACCGGCCTCACAGCTCCGTGAATGTCGGTGCCGTCACTTATTGATCCGCGATCGGTAAAAGCAGCTTGTTTGGACGCTACTGCACTACTTGACTAATAAAATAGCTTTGCTATTTAAAAGCTATTTGATTTAGAAAGTAGCGATGCAACCGCCACACTACTGAGAATAGCGACGCTACGGCCCAACACTGAAAAATGTCAATAAATGTTAGCTAAATGGTATGTTAGAAACAGGTTAGCAAAATGCTAATTCATGCTAACACAGTGACAAAATGCATGTACATCCTTCAGAAACCATTATAAAATGCTGACTCTTTACTCAAACTTTATTAATGTTGAATACAGTTGAGCTTATTAGTGTCAATTTTCAGAATTATTTCATGAACAAAGTAAAAAAAAAAAACTAGAGTGGATTCAGACACGCCCTTAGTTCTTTTGCACCAAGCGTTTTAGAATTGTGCCTAGATTGTTTAAAAACACCCTTGGTATCTTGTATACTTGTGGTCCGATAATCAAAAATGCATCAGTTGTAAACAAGGCATCGGATGAATGTGCTTTGTCTGTTTTTTTTTTTTTTAATCTCTTGACTTTCTGCTTGACTCTCTACAGTAGCTGATTCTGGAAATTGATTTCTGGGTTACTTCATTGACTATTAAAGAGTCTGCAATTGATCATTATCACATTTGACTGAGTGAAATCTCATTTAGGGGAGTAGATGGATCACATTTACGAAACCCTATCTGCATTGTGGTAGGAATGAACTGTGAATGTCATTAATCAGAGGTTTTCACAGATGGTTTGCGTGGGAATGACATAAGATAAAGCCTAAAAGAGAACTTCAGTTTTCATTACGTTTCTATCTAATGATCTGCTTTCGCTCTGCCTTTCAGAATGTGGGCTTAGTAAGGCTTTTAGTGTACAGTATAACTGAAATATTATGTTGGCTCAAGTCTACTACTTAAGCTTTATTCTTTTTCTTCTTGAGAGTGTATTTCTAAATGTCTCTGTCTAGAGATTTGATGCAGTATTTGACCAGCAAAGCAGCGACCCTCAGGCTAATCTCAATTATGCTTCATTTATTTTCTATCTGATCAGACCTATGGTGTATCTGTCCATACCAGCTATCTAGCTATCCATCACTTAAAAAGTCTAGTATGCAGCTAAGGAGCTAACAGCTCATTTAATTATGCTAGCAAAAAATGCATACTAGCATTGTAGTAAACTTGATCACAACATTCTCATTCAAAGTAGCAATGTGCAAATCATGTTAAAACAACATCAAGCAACAGTAACTTTGGGTCTCCAAAGATGCTGGCCACTAGCTTAAAACATGCTAATCTTGTAAGATTCTGAACATGCTAAATCGAATCAGTTAATTTTAATGTTTACAAAGTTTAAAAAATGGTAGCAACATGTCAATTCATGGTGTGGATGACATGTTATTTCATGCTAGCAAAACGTAAATGTGCAGGAAATATGCTAACATTTAACATGCTAATGACATTTACATTTAGCTAGCATGAAATAACATGTCAGTTCAAAAAGTAGATGACATGTTATTTCATGCTAGCAAAATGTAAATGTGCAGGAAATAGGCTAACATTTAACATGCTAATGACATTTACATTTAGCTAGCATGAAATAACATGTCAGTTCATAAAGTAGATGACATGTTATTTCATGCTAGCAAAATGTAAATGTGCAGGAAATATGCTAACATGCTAATTAAATTCACATTTTCATTCATTCATTCATTTTCTTGTCGGCTTAGTCCCTTTATTAATCTGGGGTCGCCACAGCGGAATTAACCGCCAACTTATCCAGCAAGTTTTTACGCAGCGGATTCCCTTCCAGCCGCAACCCATCTCTGGGGGAAAATTCACATTTTGCTAGCATGAAATAACATCAATTCATGATATACATGCCATGTTATTTCATGACATTTTATTTCATGCTAGCAAAACATAAATGTGCTAATTAAATTTACATTTAGCTAGCATGAAATAACATATCAGTTCATAAAGTAGATGACATGTTATTTTATGTCAGCAAAACGTAAATGTGCAGGAAATATGCTAACATGCTAATTTAATTTAAATTTTGCTTGCATGAAATAACATGTCAGTTCATGAAGTATATGACATGTTATTTCATGTTAGCAAAACTGAATGTGCAGGAAATATTCTAACACGCTAATTTGATTAGCATTTTGCTAAAATGAAATAACATGTCAATTGATGATGTAGATGTCATGCTATTTCATGACATGTTATTTCATGTTAGCAAAATGTAAATGTGTGTGGGAAGTGTGCTAACATGCTAATTGCATTTACATTTTACTAACATGAAATTACGTTAATTCATGAAGCAGATGACTTTATTTCATGACATGTTATTTCATGTTAGCAAATGTAAATGTGCCTGAAATATGCTAAGATGCTAAATACATTTACATTTTGCTAGTATGAAATAAAATTTCAATTCGTGACATTGATAGCATGTTTTTTATGGCATGTTATTTCATGTTAGCAAAACATACATGTGCAGGAAATATAGTAACATGCTAATTAAATATAAATTTAGCTAGCATGAAAAGACATGTCAATTCATGATGTAGGTGACATGTTATTTCATGCCATGCTATTTTATCTTAGCAAAATGTAAATGTGCAGGAAATATGCAAACAAGCTAATAAAATGTAAATTTTGCTAACATGAAATAATGTCGATTCATTATATAGATGGCATGCAATCATTACGTTATTTCATGTTAGCAAAACGTAAATGTGCAGGAAATATGCTAACATGCTAATGACATTTACATTTAGCTAGCATGAAATAACGTCAGTTCATGAAGTAGATGGCATGTTATTTCATGTTAGCAAAACATAAATGTGCAGTAAATATGCTGACATGCTAATTACATTTACATTTTGCTAGCTTGAATCATGATGTAGATGACATGGACATGTTATTTCATGCTAACAAAATGCACAGAAAATAAGCTAAAGTGCTGCTGAATAGTAGCAAAATATATTACCCTGTGTTAAGTATACTAGCAAAATGTTAATAAATGTTAGCTAAATGGTAAACATTCTAGAAACAGGTTAGCAAAATGCTAATTCATGCTAATACAGTGACAAAATGCATTGCTGTCCTTCAGAAACCTTCATAATATGCTGACTCGTTACTTAAACGTTATCAATGTTGAATACAGTTGAGCTGATTAGTGTCAATTTTTAAGACAAAAGTTTTAAGACAAAAAAAAGTAACATCATGCTAATACAGTGACAAAATGCATTGCTGTCCTTCAGAAACCTTCATAATATGCTGACTCGTTACTTAAACGTTATCAATGTTGAATACAGTTGAGCTGATTAGTGTCAATTTTTAAGACAAAAGTTTTAAGACAAAAAAAAGTAACATTGTAAACATGTTTACGTTGGTCAATCCATTGCATTGCTAAAAAACTAGCGTCATTGTTGTTTTACACCAAACTTTTGCACAACCGTCCTATACACATAGGCTCTTATACAGACACTGAATGCATGACCACACTCAGGGAGTGAAGGGCTGAGATTTGAGGGTGTGAAGTATGAAATGAAATATGGTATGGAAAAGCAGTGCGCGGATTCCATTACCCATAATGCTGACAACGAATGTGAAGAAGACATTTCGCTTCCAGAAAGCCTGATGTGCACGCAATTCAGATCTCATGGGATGAAAGAGAGCGAACAAGACAGAGGAGGAGGAGGGTGTTGAGGTTAAGAGGGGTCAGCCTGATATTGAAATGGATAGAGCAAGATACGGGGGGATGGGAGACCCGTGTGAAGGAGAAAGAGCGAGAGGAAGGACACATCTGATGCCTCAAAGGGTACAGTTGAAGATTCGCAAAGCATGCGAGCGTATGTCATGGAGGTAGAGCATGGAGATAAGTAATTTGGCCTACAGCGAGGAGTTGATTTTTTTTTCTTAGTCAGAGCATCTGTGTTGTCTGTCACTCCTAGATCACTCCGTTAGCACTTTAACATATAAATTATGCAGCTTTTCTCATGCTTGAAATATTTTGTGAAATGTAGGCGATGAAGAGACCCAGGAGCAAATCTAAACTGAGAGCATCTGATTTTGTTTGCTGATGGTTTGATGTAGAAGACTTGCACTAGCAAAGTCAAGATTATGTTCAAATTATTAAAACAGACTGAAAAAAATGTAGATTATGCCTTAACCTTTCAGACGCAATTTCTGAAAAATGTAAAAGTATGTTTTTAGTTCTTGAGGCTCCTATACGTGTAAATGAGACTAAATTATCATAATACAAATTCAACAACTTTTAAGTATATATATATATATATATATATATATATATATATATATATATATAGGGATGGGAAGATTAACCGATATGTATCGATACGCGGTCATGCGCGTGCACGATGCGAGTGCATCGGTAGAGCAGCAGAGGAAGAATGAAATTTTGGAAGCAAATCGAGATGCATCGGTTTTTGCGAGATGCATCGTTTTTCCAAGATACAGCTTATATTTTTAATATAGAATGTATTTTTTATTTATTAGCAAGTGTTGTCAACCTGTTTTTGGCGCATAATTTAATCGGCCTACATAAAGTAAGCCTTAGCAACGGACTTGCGGATGTGTAAACTTACACTACAACTCAGTGTATCAGGTGTGCGGATGAAGCTAGTGGAGCGCCCTCAGAAAGCGCGAGAAGCAAAACAAACATTTTATTCCCCACTGAGTTTTAAATCTAAAGTATGGCAACATTATGGATTTTGCAAAAAAGATGGACGACTTTTTAGGACAGATGCAATTTGCAAAATGTGCCACGCATCTGAAAAATACACGGGCAGTACGACTAATCTGATATCTCACTTGAAGCGGCGCCTCGGTGTTGTGGAAGCATCTTCCAGTGTTCCTGCATCCCCTGCTTCCTGCTCTGTTTCAACTGTAGCTACCAGCTCCAAAAGTGGTGAGAAAAGCATTGAAAGTTTTCTCCATGCGCAACAGTTCTGCTCGCTCTACACCAATAACGAATGCTATTGCATTGTTCATCTGCAAAGATATTCAGCCTAGTGTCACGGAGAACGAAGGTTTTAAACACCTCCTGTTAATTTTTATTTATTTATATTTTTATTAGCCTGTTGTTTAAAGTGACAGTGATGTTTCAAAGCAGCATAACACTGCTAGTTCACGACCTTAAGTTTTGAATATTCAGTGGCACAATATATCTTTGTAAAACTTGTTTTCATAGTTGAAAGGTTAAATCACAATTCTTGTTGTGCAATGGTAAACCTTTATGTTGAAAGAGTGCAAATATATACATTTATAATATATATTGCACTTATACATTCTGTTTATCTTGAAAATCTTTAAATAATATGTGCTATAGGTTCTAAAATGGCCCTCTACTGTAAACTGACACTCTGGCTCTGAGAGAAAAGCCAGTTTGTAAAAAAAAGTCTTGGTTTTGCTTTGTTAATAAATAATCAAACTCATTCAATGGCACAGCATCCTTTCTTACATCATCTCATAAACTTGATCTAATTAGTTAGTGCTGAAATATCGCATTGTATCGTGATATGGGTGTAAATCGTATCGTGTTGCATCGCAATATGTCACAAATGTATCGCTAATATATCGGATCGTATTCTTTGTATCGAGATGCGTATCGGATCGGCATTATAGCTTAGATGCCCAACCCTAATATATATATATATATATATATATATATATATATATATATATATATATATATATATATATATATATATATATATAAGGGTGTCATGATCCTCCAAATCCTCGATTCGATTACATTTTCGATTCTAAAGGCACGATTCGATTCGATTTTCGATTATGAATAATTAATTAATTAATGACCAATTAATTATTTGTAGCCTACCGTTTAAACTACCTGACCTGCTTGGTCTTTGTTTTACCCATAAACAAATCATACAGTAAATGCATAAAGGCAAGTTACACACATAATTACCACCTGTCAATCACTTTTTTTCTGTGGGACTCGGGAATAGGCATTGATCTGTGTCGTTATAATGGCGTCGGTAAAAAAGACGCGCAACCAACAGGAACCAGCCAACAGTATCTGTGGTGTTCACTAAAATGACTAAGTACAAGTGAGTGAAAGATTGAAGCAGTCCACTGACTGCCTGGACCCGCTGTGTGTGCGTCTGTGTCTGTGTGGTCACGTGATGTGCATTTTTAGAGGTAGAGAGGAAGGAGGGCTGCTTAGAAATGCTACACGCCACTGTGGATGTCAAATCGTTGTCGTTCTAAAATGCCATTTAAAAACAAAGACAGTGTAAACAGGGCCTGAGTGTGTACTTTTCGCGAGCGGATTTGCAACGAGGGCAGGCGGAGGATCGCGATGCCGGTGTTGTCTATCGGACGAACCGTACGTAATACGTACATAGCAGAGCTTGTAAAACTATGTTTTTTTGTCGACAACACGAACATTGTCAACATAACTCACTGGAAATCCAAAATGCTTATACACCGGCGACTTCATTGAAAGAGGAGAGGGTTTAAGTTCTGTCGACGGGTCTCAGGCACTTCAATAAGCCTGTTATTTTCCCGCTTGGGGGCACGGCAGCATTGACGATTCTATTTTTTGATTCGATAATCGAAATTGAGCATAAATTTCGATTAAAAATCTAAATCGTGACACCCCTAATATACATACATATATATATATATATATATATATATATATATATATATATATATATATATATATATATACTAGGGCTGTCAATTGATTAAAATAATTAACATAATCACACTTTTTTTTTGTAATTAATCATGATTAATCACAAAATGCCGAATTTATTACAGAAATAAAAACACAGGTATGTAAGTGCGATTTGAATTTCAACAATCAATGCCAATAACAAACAAAAATTTCTAAGTTGACTACAAACACACACACACACACACACACACACACACAACATGCGCAGTACAGCGCATGCAGTGAGCAAGAGATTCCTTAAAGGCAAATAATGGGGCTGTCTTTGACAGCTTGCAACTTCATCTGCCACTTTCACTGAGTACATTGACATGGACACCAATTCTCCGCTCTTATGATTAAGATAATACTGATTAAGAGTCTACCACAGGGGTGCTCAATCCTGTTCCTGGAGATCTACCTTCATGCAGATTTCAGTTGCTACCCATATCAAACACACCTGGACCAATTAGGACCTGAACACCACTTGATAATTACAGGCAGGTGTGTTTGATATGGGTAGCAACTGAAATCTACAAGAAGGTAGATCTCCAAGAACAGGATTGAGCACCCCTGGTCTACCATGTAAGCAGGGATTTTTGATTACCTTAAAGGATCACGCGAGTCCCTAAATGCGGAGGTTTTTCTCTGTTCGCCATGCAGTATATAATTCCATTAAAACATCCTGAATGAAAATATGCTGCCACGACACGTGCTATGCTATCCGAACTGTGCCCAGGCGCGTTTTCCTGTTCGTTTAAGAAATGTGAGTGCACATTAAGACATTTAACATGACGTAGCGCCGCTATAAAGGCTATCTGTTCATGATACAATACGTTTTTGTCCTAACAACAGCAACAGCAACACATGAAATGTCTATTTTAGAAATGCTTTCTATTTTCACAATGTCACAGCAGAACAACAGCATACAGTATACTACTATTACAATGATAACCTCAGGTACCGATTATGTGCTTTATTCAGTGTTAAATGCTCCCAAAGTGAGTTTGAATGCCATTTTATTTAACATTTAATGCCATAGCAAATAGTTCACTTCAGATCTTGATATAGCTAGCAGATGGTTTGAAAAATGAAAGTCAGAACTGAGTGCAAACCAACACTAATCAGTAGCCTATTAATGATGTTTAAGATGTTTACTATGTAATAATCCGATTAAAAGACTTAATGTTTTCATTGGGAGTGTGTTCGTTGGTATTTAAATGTTTCTGTCATGGCACGTTTTGTGCAGACTGCCAAATGGTTTGTTGCTGAAATCTTGTCACGTCTCAGTTCAAGGTGTAAGTCATTCTTGGACGTTCCTACTTAAAAGCTAATGTGTTGTACAAGCTAATGTGTTGTAGTAAGGACGTGAAGTGCGTTCAAGTCATTTTTGTTGGCACAAGATGGTGTTGTACTGACTTTTGATAAAATACAAGAAAATGCATGAGCTAAATACAGGTTTGTTAGCTCTGCTTATAGAAAATGAAGAGCAAAGAACTCACATCCGTTACCTTTGGTGATTCATAGGATTTGCATATATACATGAATAAATTACACACATAAAGGCTATGCACATGGCTTGAAATGATACATAAGGGTCTTATGAATTGAAATGAAAGGTCTGTGCAAGAATCAGAACATTATTTACAACATCATTAGCTTTAATCCACAGCCTTGGCAAAGCAGATTTGGGTGACTTTTGGGTGAACTATATCTTTAAAAATGAAATGTGCCAGTTATGCAATTAAGCCATGCTGGGAATACCCTCACGGTGGCTGGAAGGATCCTCAAATTAGCACAAATTATTTAATAAACAAGCATTCAAGTAAGGGTTAGAACAACAGACGTTCAGAATCTCTAGAAAATTCTACTAAGTATGCAGACGGGTCCATGGGGGTCTGAGAGTGAAAAAGAAGTGAAGTGGAAAACCTGGAGCGGAGTAATTACTGAATGCTTTAATGGGAATGAGAGGCTGATTTTGTTCCCTTTTTTCCTCATTTAGACACGACGGGATATAAAAAAGCAGGAGAGAAAGAAAGAGATGGAGAAACTCAGAGGGAGTCCTGGAGAAAAGCCTGCAGGTGCTTCGTGTACAGTCTGAAACAACAGCAAGCCTGAAGAGAGCTGAGTGTTCCTGTGTGTATGTGGGTTTATTTAACTATACTTTAGGGACACATTCGTCCCAGGAAATAAGTTGAATCTGACAAAACATCTCCTTGGGGATGCCCTCTATTGGAAAAGCAGTTCCACAACCCCTAATAAATAATTTTTGTTGTAAAATAATTATAAAAATACAAATAAACACTGTAGCAACATGCTCATTCAAGATAGCAATGTGCAACCTCTTAGCCAGTGTTTTTGCACATGTCAGTGTTTATGAACAAATTAGCCTGCATCAAAAAGAACACAAGTAATCTTGACAAACTATACATCAGTCTAAAGCTGCAACCCTCAAGCAGCCAGTATAGCTAGTTGTTTTCTAATGGGAAGCTTATAAAGAATGTATTTGCTTAATTTTTGTAAGTTGTACAGACATTATTAGATATAGCTTATTGCTTATATTAGATATTAGATACTGCTTATTAGATATAGTAAATATCATTGTAATATGCATTCATTGCTGTATATCATAGTATATTTTAAAAGGTAAGAGTCCACAGAACAACATCCCATCAAGCACATTTAGTCCACCGACACAATAGTGTTGAATTATGAATGGTGATCTATTTCGTAACGTCATTGTTTCTTCCAGAGACCTGTTGTTTACATTGTTTACTATGTTACTTGCGCTTGAAAATGGCATCTTTGTAATAAAAGGAAAGTTAATGTCATAGCTTAGTGTTACAAACAAAATGAGACCACAAACTGAATAAAAAGTCAAAGTTATAGTCACTAAAATCTAAACAAAGCAGTGAGTGTTTTGACATTCTGCATATGCTGTCTGTCAGGCACTTTTATCAGTAGTTACATCCTAGTTTGACTGACGGAGAATTTAGCCAATGGCTTCATGATTCTTTCGACATATGAGGACGTATATTCATCATTTAGACACGTTGTTTTATTGCACTCTGTGCATCCAACAACATCTAAGCAACATGTACCCAAAATGCTAGCCACTTGCTAATCTTCTAAGACTCTGAACTGGCTAAATTGAATCAGTTAATGTTAATGTTTGCTATGTTAAACGCTAGCAAGTTCACAATGTAGAAATTCTACCTGATGTAGAAATTAAAATTTTTGTCAACAAAATCTAAGTTGATTTATTTCACGCTAACAAAATGTAATTGTGCAGGAAATATACTAGCAAACTAATTAATAGTAGCAAAATGCTAAACTGTGTGATGTTATAACAACATCCAAACAACATGTCCCCAAAAATGCTAGAAAAAATCCCTGCTGAAAAAACAGCTTAAACCAGCATGGTTGGCTGGTTGACCAGCCTGGTTTTAGAGCAGTTTTGGCCATTTCCAGGCTGGTTTCTATCTATTTCCAGCCTGGTCTTAGCTGGTCAGGCCAGGAGAAGACCAGCTAAAACCAGCTGTGTCCAGCTTAAACCAGGCTGAAAATAGATAGAAACCAGCTTGGAAATGGCCAAAACCTCTCTAAAACCAGGTTGGTCAACCAGATAAAACCAGACAACCAGCTTAGACTGGCTTAAGATGGATTTTTCAGCAGTGATGCTAATCTTGTGAGATTGGATAGGCTAAAATGAATTAATGTTCAAGTTTGGTATGTTAAACACATGCTAGCAGTATGTCAATTCATGATGTAGAAATTGAAATTTTTGTCAAGAAAATGTCACATATGCTGAGATGCTAGAAAATGCTACAATGCCTCTTTGGAGATGCCCTGTATTGGAAAATCAGTTCCAAATATAGTAAACTATAGTAAATGTCTTTGGAAATGCTAGCCTTAAGCTAAAACATAGTATTTTGCTAAAATAAATCAGTTAAAGTAGATGTTTACAGTGTTAAAGACAAGGATGCTATTAACATGTCAATTCATGATGTAGACATGGAAACTTATGTCAACAAAATGTTAGTCAATGACTGTTTCTCGACATGCGTTCTTCAGCGATCTTGCGTTCTCGTGTAACGTCATCATCAATCCCCAAAGTTCAGTTCCAAAACTCAAGACCGCAAGAACAGAGGACACGGGAAAGTTCCGACATACTTTCTTGATATCGAGGATGCACATATGCAGATTTGAATGCAAAACTAGCTCAAGAAGTCCCAGAAATCATTGCGGCTGAATAAAGGAGGTGGAAAGCGCAGCATTTTATACCTGTTTATTACTAATGTTCAGAGAAATAACTTATTTATCTTAGGAGTTTCCCTAAATAAGACGGTGAAAGTAAAATCACCATGAAAATCTTAATAAAGTCATAAAAACATTAAGGGTGTTTGTTGAAAATCGTATTAAAATCTGTTTTATTAAATTACCGGAGCTTTTCGGGAAAAATAACAAAACGGGAGGGTGACGGGAGATGAGTCTGAAATACGGGAGATTCCCAGAAAAAAACAAGAGTGTTGGCAGGTATGGGTTAGAAAAATGCTAATTCATGCTAACACTGTGACTAATGCATTACAAACAGTAGCCAGCCTGAAGAGAGCTGAATGTTTCTCTATATATGTGGGTTTATTTAACTGTACTTTAGGGATGCATTTGCCCCAGGAAATAAGTTGAATCTGACAAAATGCCTTTTTGGAAATGCCCTCTATTGTAAAATCAATTCCAAATATAACGAGGTATTTTTGGTGTAAAACGATTCTAAAAATGCCAATGGTTCTTGGGTTAAAAAAACCCAAACAAATAACCAATCCAATAACTATTTTAATATACTTTCTCAATATTACATAGCATAGCAAACCCCTCAAAACTAAAATTATGCAATTAAAAGTATGTTTATTTTTTATTAATTCTGAATTTTATCAGTAAGATTAAGAAATGACCTCCACACCATAAAATCAAGTGGTTAAGTATCAAAACTGGAGTGTTGAATTTTTGTAATGATACACAGTTTGCCAGGATCGATGATCCTGATAATAATGATAACCGTCTGCAGTGAACTTTGAATAAAAATGATCTGAGCTTGCTGCTCCATCCCAGAATAGCAGAATATTAACGATCCTGTGAAAGTCAATGGGGTCCAAAACAACATTAGAGCCTTTGCCTTTGAGAAGTTACAGTAGCATCATGTAGATATATAAGCATTTCTCCAAATATTATTTATTTTTGATCACTTAAACACTTTATTTTGGTCCCTATTGCACATTTTGTTGACTAAAAGTTACATTGCAACTACATGCCAATTACTTCTCATTTGAGTATTAGTAGACTGTCTTCTTAATATCTGCTGATACTGCTCTTTCAACAGCAACAATTTAACTGACTATCAGTAACTTGCAAGTACAGTACATGTCGACTTACACTAACCCTAAGCCCAACCTAACAGTCTGCTTATTGAGAATTAGTTGGTACGTACAGTAGATGCAGTGTAACTTAAATTCAACAAAATATGTTAAAGGGACCATCAAAATGAAATGATACCAATTTAGTATACATTTGGTATACTTTATGGATATGGATTTTATTTTATTTTTTTTACAGGAAGAAAGCTAAATCTGTATTTGAAATGTTTCAACGTATTATGTGTGTTATTAGCCCTCCTGAAATGTTCATATATTTCCCAAGTGTTTTCATTTATTCATAAATTTTCTATTTTCTATATTTCTATATTCTTTATTATTCAAGGGTCGCAACAGCAGAATGAACCGCCAAATTATCCAGCATATGTTTTATGCAGCGGAAGCCCTTACAGCTGCAACCCGTCACTGAGAAAACATCCATAGAAACTCATTTACACACACACATACACTAGGGCCAATTCAGTTTGTTCAATTCACTGTGGACTGTGGGGGAAACTGGAACACCCGGGGGAGACATGGGGAGAACATGCAAACTCAACACACGAAACATCAACTGGCCCAGCCGGGACTCGAACCAGCAACCTTTTTGCTGTGTGGTGACAGTGCTATCCACTGTGTCGCACTTACAGTGACATTTAAAAGCTCAATTAGGTTAACTAGGCAGGTTATGTTAATTAGGCAAGTCATTGTATTACAGTGAATTGTTGCTTAATGAGTCTCATAATAATGATCTTGTAAGACTTTCTCCAGGAGAAGAAAGAATATTACGAGGGATACTGTGAAAATGTCCTTGATCGGTTAAACATCACTTGGGAAAGAATAAATATTTCACAGGAGAGCTAATAGTCTTGCCTTTCTCCAGTCACATCATTAACTGAAGCAAAATCACATAACTTTTTTTTTTGATGAGCATCAATGAATTAATTCTGTAAATGTTTTTTTCTATCACAGATTATACGATTATAAGATACCTCACTCAATTGAGCTTGTAATATTTTTAATGCAGAATTTATCAACATCTTGGAGTTTCAATTCAGCATTTTTTATGTGATGGCCTAAAATGTGCATAAAAAAGGCAGAGCTGTAGTTAAGCAAAGCTCCTGATTGTGTTCTATTCCCAGTTATCCCCCCTATTCATTTAGAACGTTCTAACATTTAAACTCGGAAGGATTAAAGAAAAAGCCATAGTCATCACTCTTAGGTGTGATTTTCTTTTAAAATATTTTTACAGTTCAATTTTAGCGATCTTCATGTTTACAATTGCTCTCACTTCTTAGTGCACTTTGAAAACGTTTGACATTTTGAACGCAGCCGTGGCACGTGACGGAAGCTTTAAGTGACTGTTGTTTAAAAGCGGAATTTACGTTACATCTCCAAGGCTTGGGAAAACGAAAATATATAGCATATGTAATGCTTTTAATTTATGATAGATTATTAATAAAAAAAAAGGTCTGTAGCCTAGTATGACATAGGCCTAGTGGTTAGAACATTTCTGCAGGTGTTTAAATACGTCAAAGTTGTAAAAGTAGACTTATAAAAAATAAAATAAATAAATAAATAAACAATATCCTACTTAATAATAATAAAATAATAACAATAATAATAATGATCACGATAATAATAATACTATTATATAATATGATTATATAATAATAATAATAATTATTATTATTATTATTATTATTATTATTATTATTATTATTATTATTATTATTATTAGATTTTTTTTAGCATCTTCGCGACATGATTCAACCCGTGTCTCACCCTGGCCACGTACCTGCAGTCCTTTTCACCTCTCTCCCTCAACCTTCCATCACACACCACACTTGTACATGTGTACCCTCAATTGAACCCTCACCTGATTAATTGAACCCACACCATGACTGCGTCTGAAACCGCCTACTACTCAGTAGGTACTGCATTTGAATTTAAACATACTACTCGGCCGTTGGAAAAGTTTGTTCTATACAGTATGAATTAGAAAAGTATGAATGGAATTCGAACGTACTGCATCCGCCATTTTGTCATGGTCACGCGACCTACCTGCGTCAGTTGCATCGCTTTACTCCCTTTCATGAATTTCCTCGCAGGGCATCATGGGATAGCGCAGCGTGCATTATGTGCACTCCAGAAACTCACGGGAAGTAGTAAGTCATCCGGGTACTTCTCGCGTACTGATTTTTAAATTCTATGAATTCGGACATACTTCTCGGCTCAAATACTGATTTTAGCATACTATATAGTATGGAAGTATACGGTTTCAGACGCAGCACATAAATACTCACCTCACTCATTCAGTCAGCGGCTGGTATCAACGACACATGGTCTCTCTCGTTTTTTCTACTGAACTCTCATGTGCTCCTCCGTGGATGTTACTCTTCTCCTATAAATGCAGTTGCATCTATTTAAGGGAAGTGACTATTCTTATGTTGTCGTTTAACCAATGTACTGAGCTAACACTTTGAACTGTTTGTGTGTGAGATCGCTCACCCTCTACAATGCCAGTTTTACCTTCCTTGTCTTCCGTGTGTGGCCGTGACAACCGGGATCTGCTACAGTCTTCCTCTTTTTCTTTCTTAAGTGTTTGTGGCTGGGGGTTTCAATTTTCCTGGGTCTGCGCGCAACAAATGGGCGGGGCTTGAGTTCTGTATCGATGTCCTGAGTCAATAGGTTTAAACACGGTGCACTTTCAGATTTAAACCTTAGCTGGATATTTCACTTCACTTAGAGCTGTGTTACGCACTGCCTGGAAGGTCATTTTCAAAAACCCATAATAGGGGCTCTTCAATAACTCTTCTTCTTCTTCTTTGGCCTTAGTCCCGTATGGTTGCGGGGTCGGCTCCTTGGAACAAGTCCTCCATTTAGACTTGTCCATATGTTTGCAACGTTTTTTACACATTCCGGTCCGCCTGTCGTCTGGGCCTGTCACCCTCATACACTCATACACTACAGACCATTTAGCCTACCCAATTCACCTGTAGCATGTCTTTACACTGTGGAGGAAACCAGAGCACCCGGAGGAAACCCACGCGAACGCAGGGAGAACATGCAAACTCCTCAAAGAAATGCCAACTGAGCCGAGGTTCGACCCAGCGACCTTCTTGCTGTGAGGCGACAGCACTAACTACTTCTCCAGGGGCTCTTCAATAACTAATTTCTGATAACTGATTTGTTTTATCTTTGCCATGATAACAGTAAATAATATTTTACTAGATATTCTTTAAGATACTAGTATTCACCTTAAAGTATCATTTAAAGGTTTAATTAGGTTAATTAGGCAAGTTAGGGTAATTAGGCAAGTCATTGTATAATGATGGTTTGTTCTAAAATGTATTGCACAGAGGTAATACTAATATTCTAAGGCTAATAATATTGACTTCAACTTAGTTTTAAGAAAATTAAAAACTGCTTTTTATTTTAGCTGAAATAAAACAAATAAGATTTTCTCCAGAAAAAAATAAATGTATAGGTAATACTGTAAAAAATCCATCGCTCTGTTAAACATTATTTGGGAAATATTTGAAAAGGAAAAATAAAATTCACAGGAGGGCGAATAATTTTGCCTTTAACTGTATGTGTGTTCCAGCTGCCTGCTGAACATGCTGGTGTTTAGGCACCTTGTGTGTGTGAGTGTGTGTGAAGCTCTGACCTCATTAGCTGGCTCTGCGCTCTGAGCTGCTGTCTGTGTGTGAGGTGCCATGTCTGGGCTTGGCATAGCAAACGGACAGCAGAAGGGCAAACTGCTGCTCTTTCACCCCTCCAGACTGGACCACACACACTCTCCGCTGTCAGGACAATGAGACTTTTTCCCTGAGACCTGCGGAGGGATTAGACAGCCATTTAAGACAGTACATTTGCACATTTGGCAGACAGTTTTATCTGACATGTCTTGCGTTGCATTCAGGTTACACAATTTACCTGATTATTCCTTCCGTGGGAATTAATCCTGTGGCCTCAGTGCTGTTAGTGCCAACTTGCAGCAAATCACCATATATATATATATATATATATATATATATATATATATATATATATATATATATATATATATATATATATATATATATATATATATATATATATATATAAGAAGTAACTTAAAGGAACACTCCACTTTTTTTTTTTTTTTCGGAAATAGGCTCATTATCAGTCACTTCAAGATTTACAATTGCTGCAGATCTGGCGGGAGCCCTTTTAGCTTAGCTTAGCATAGATCATTGACTTAGGTTAGACCATTAGCATCAAAAAAATCAAAATAGAGTTTAAGGGCCCAGTCATACACCCAGCTAAATAAGAAGCAAGTCATATATGGTGTGATATGTTGATATTTTTATACCAGCACAACTGTAATTTTCTGGGAGTTTCATTTTTTTTCATGACAATTTTTTATTAGTAGTATTAATTATTATACATTTTTATATTTGTTTTAATAAAAACAAGTTTAGATTTGTCCACCTGTCGGGTTTTGGACATTATAGTGCATAACAATAGGATGTGTGTTTCGATATATCTGTTTTTTGACCACACTTTATTATTGCTAATTTATTTGTTTGTTGGACATTAGAACTGAATTTAGTTTTGAAACAAATCTTTGTGCTTAACAAGGCTAAGTGTACAAAACCGTTTCCTTATTCATGAAAGTAAAGGAGTAAAGAGCAAAAATAAAGTAAAGAGAAAGTAAAGAGGCAGAATGGAGGAGGCTCATTCTTTATCCTCGCACTGCAGATGGTCTTTTTAACTTTTTTCTCGCTAGTGAAGTGTTCAATTCAAGCTCACTTTGAGACACTCATGGCTGAGTCTTGTCTACTGTTTATGTGACACTACAACAGATTTTATTTTTTCTTTCTTTGCCATATTTTTGATCCTCGCCTCGTTTATTTGTTTATTCCTGTATGCTGTCTGCCTTCTGACCATCTGCCTGTTATTTTGACTACACCTCTGGATTGCTCTTATACATCTGTTTGGCCCTGTGTTGACCGTTGCTTGCCTGACCTAATAAACCTAATTTGGATCCGCACCCCTGTTATCAGTGTCACATCCCCATATTGACACCAATGCACTTTAGACTTTGTGCTTAGGTCATTAAAATAAAGCCCTAAGAGTTAAAGAAAGACAACTGTCCTATTTAAAGCACAACTCTTCTGCAGTTACTTTGAAAAAATTAAAAGTTGTTATTTTCTAGGTCAGTATGACTCAGAACTATACTCTTATTTTGCCGTAATAATTAAGGAACTTTGCTGCTTTACCATGGCTGGAGCAGCAAAATTGATATAACGCAGTGACTGGAAATAGTGCCCAACTAGGTATTACTACAGTAAATCACTGAGCCTGCTGCAGCCCTGGCATAGATGTTTACATTAGATGTTGCCATTGCTGTTGCTGTCTATTGGAAGGAATGCCTCGATTGAGCCGCCATTTTAGTACAGGGTAGCGCTCCTTTGAAATTAACGTGGAACCAAGGTGCAGTGGAGAACTGTCCATCCAGAGCCAGAGATATATACACATTTATACATATATCTTTGATTGGAAGTTTTTCCGGTGGTCAGTATGCAAATATTAATTTAAATTACTAAAATTATAATCTTACATCACTTTTAAACATCGATGGATAAGTGACCGCACAGGCATTGCCGACATAGAGCATGGGCCCTATCACACACCTGGTGCAATGTGGCACAAGGCGAGACGCAATTGTTGTTAGCTAGTTTTAACTTGGCGCAAGAGTCGTTTTGCGCCACGCTGTTTAAACAGCAAATGCATTTGCGCTCGTATGTGTGCCCATAGGCGTTCTGATCTAAAAAAGGAGGCGTGTTGAGGCACATTGCTGGCGCATTGCTATTTTGAGAAACTTTAATAGACTGTTCTATAGACCAGAACAAATCCGGTCTAAAGTCCAATGCAGAGCGTGTTGGTTATGCGCCTGCTTGCACATTGCTTAATACAAACAGGATGTACAACAATACGCAAATATCTTTACATAAGAAAAATTATTTAAATATTAAGGATATAAATAGGATATAATAAGGATATAAAGGATATAATTATAAGGGATTAAAATATTACAAAACATATTTCTTTCTAGCCTACATAAATATAAACACATCCTTTCATGCCTTCATCTCTGGGGGTTTTTCAGTTTATTCATGACAATTTGCTTTTGTATAATGTTATTATTATTATCAGTATTATTTATTATATGCATATGTATATTTGTTTTATTAAAAACAAGCTTAGATTTGCCCACCTGCCAGGTTTTAGACCATGTGGGGCACAGCATGTGTATAAGGATATAACTCAATTTTTTGAGCACACTTTGTTATTATTGTTAATGTATTAGTTTGCTGGAAATTAGAACTGAATTTAGAAATAGTTTTGAAACAAATCTTTGCACTTAACTAACAAAATTAATTATTTATAGGCTAATTGATGTCTGTGCGTACAAGAAGTTTCCCTATTCACAAGAGTGAAAGCAAAAGTAAACAATGAGGAGGCTCATCTCTCATTCTTGCGCTGTAGATGCTCTGTTTTCTCTCTAGTGAAGGGTTCAGTTTTTCCACTTACAAAGTTGGTCATGTAAATAGCAAATGCGCTGTCGTGTGACGCAACTGGCTCTTAATGGGAATTGGAGATGAGACTCTGTTTGGTTTATTCTTAAAACACCCATAACTCATTAAGAAAATAAGCTCAACCCTTTTAGACCATGCGCCACGGCGCAAAGTGGATTTTTCCTTAAAATAGCAAAAGTGGATTCTGACATGCCCTTAATGCGTTTGCGGAGGGAGCGATTAGTTTGTGAAGGAATCCCCATCACCAACTCGGTCACTTAGCCGACAATAATGCAATTTTTAAGCACTGCAGCATCTTGTTGTCATATTTCATTTACAATATTTACTTATTTTATTCAACAAAACTAGCATAAGCCTATAGTATTTAGTGTGAGTTGGTGTTCCGTTGCTTTATGGCTGTAGTGCATTAAGAGACTGCATTATCATGTTGTTTAGCACAAAAGTTCGTAACATACAAAAACGTAAAAAATGAAATCTTATCCATGAAATGTCCTGCCTGTGTGCTTTGTTTTCTTTGTTTGCTCGTTACTACACCCGTGCGCAGTGCAGAAGTCCAGCATCTTAAATTTGGCTTTAGTCTTGACTTGTGCAAGTTGAATGACATTTGTCCTGGAAGAACTGTACATGATCAGGGCCTGTATGTGATATTTAGTGTATATATCTATGCAGCCCTGGTACAAAAATAATTTTCATCATTACACTGGACTGACAGTATAGTTCCTAGCCATATTAATCTTGATCTTCCCCTTCTGACCAAAATGAAAAACATTACTCTGACTTTAAGTTCTATAAAATAAAAATAAAAAAAAACTGGAGCATTTCTACCAGTTCCACAAATTTATTTCCTTTTTAACATTTTGACTTATTAAAGATTTGCTGTCACTACAACCAAGTTGCATCATAAAAGTGGTTAAATATTAAAACTGGAAACCATTTTAATGATGCACCGTTTGCCAAGATCATATAAGAGCAAGAAACTTGCTGAGTAAGTTGGCGGTTCACTCCGCTGTAGCGACCCCAGATTAATAAAGGGACTAAGCCGACAAGAAAATTAATGTATGAATGAATGAATGGATATCTATGTTTAAACTATGAAAACATGTTTAGATAATCAGTATTTCTCCATATACTGTATGTGCATTCACGGACCAAAAAAAAAGCGTTTCTGGACACTTTGTTATAAGCCTTATTAACCTGAATTAATCAGAAAACACTTTATATTAATGTGTATAATGATTTAATCGAAAACAGCTAAAACTATTGATTTTGCAAGTCGATTTTGCACTCCTGACATTAAATAATCAATATGATTGATAAAAGCTGTCTTTGGTGTCCAGTTAAAAGGTTCAAGTACATGCTGCTCATTCCATCACTGCTAGTGTTGCTCCTGAAGTTCATGGGAAAATGGCCAAAAGAAAAGATATTTTCAGCTTTGAAGTTTGTGTTTGTTTTATGGATAATTCTTCAATTTCTATTGCATAAGTACAGTATGTATTGACAATGTGCTTTCAACGTATCCAAAATTGAACATCTGTGCTTGCATTCTTGCATTTTTTGTCCATGCAATAATAGTCAATAGGGTCCAAAACAACTTTAGAAGCTTTTAACTGGAAAAAAATGTTCAAAGTAAATTTGCAAAAATATATTTATATTTACTTGAAATATCCACACTTAGATTAGATTAGATTAGATTAGATTAGATTAGATTAGATTTAACTTTATTGTCATTACACATGTACAAGTACAATGTAATGAAATGCAGTTTAAAACCCAAAGTGGACACAAACTATAAAACAACAAAAAGCTATTTTACAAATGTGACCAAAAGCCAAAATACTTACAGAAATACAAATGATTTTTCTTTAATGCCAAAAATTATAAGAATTTTAAGTATCATTTAATATACAGCTGAAGTCAGAATTATTAGCCTCCCTGTGAATTTCTTTTTGTTTTTTAAAATATTTCCCAAATGGTTTAACAGAGCAAGGAAATTTTCACAGTATGTCTAATAATATTTTTTCTTCTGGAGAAAGTCTTATTTGTTTTGTTTCGGCTAAAATAAAAGCAGTTTTAAATTTTTTCTTATCCATTTTATGGAAAAATATTATTAGCATTTTACAATAACTTGCCTAATTACCCTAACCTGCCTAGTTAACCTAATTAACCTAGTTAAGCCATTAAATGTCACTTTAAGCTGTATAGAAGTCTTAAAAAATATCTGGTCAAATATTATTTACTGTCATCATGGCAGAGATAAGATAAAATTTTTTTTAAAATAAAATAAAAATCTGCTCTCCGTTAAACAGAATTTGGGGAAAAAACAGGGCGGCTAATAATTCAGGGGGGCTAATAATTCTAACTTCAACTGTATATATATATATATATATATATATATACATATATATAGATAGATAGATAGATAGATAGATAGATAGATAGATAGATAGATAGATAGATAGATAGATAGATAGATAGATAGATAGATAGATAGATAGATAGATAGATAGATAGATAATATCTATAGATGAGATATAGAGATGCAAAAGCCGCTAAATGCCACTTCCGCCAAAAATGAGATAATGACATTGAGTGCATGCTTTAAGCATGTAGTACACCATCAACAAGTAGTACAGCAGCGTCAACGCATTCAGAAATAACAGTTTGTTGGCAAAAGCCACTAAACGCCTCTTGCCGCTATATCCTGAAAACCAATCAGAAGGCACGAATCAAATTATGTTTTCAATGTAGCAGCGCACTCCTGACTTTTATGAGTAGACAATTTCAATTTTGATTTTAAAACACTTTAAAAAGTTTGAATAACTGGATTAGGCTGTCCGACTGTCAGTGAATGGAAAATGAAAACGTCCCTTACCTCAAATCTGTGCATTATAAGAAAAAGAAAACACAATGTACAGTCGGAAGTTTAGCACGCATTCATAACGATTTTTGCACAGTGACACTACTTTGAATGAGTCCGATTTACTATACATTAAACGGCAACTCCATTTCACAAAAGACAGAGTTAAGATGCCGTTCTTTTATCCCACACAGATGCTATGAAGATAAACAAGGAATCAAGACCTTAAGTATGGTGAGAATGAATGAATGACAGCTTCAAAAAAATTTGAGAGGCATTTTTTTTAAAATAGAGAAAGCTATTTTTTTTAAAAGATAAATGTAATGTATAGAACTATAGATTATTTGTATAACTTCATAATACCTATACGCCTGATAAGCTTTTTATATTAATGGACAATGCACAGATATTGATGTTACATAATGTTTTACACGGCGAAGCAGTGGCGCAGTAGGTAGTGCTGTCGCCTCACAGCAAGAAGGTCGCTGGTTCGAGCCTCTGCGTTTCTGTGTGGAGTTTGCATGTTCTCTCTGCGTTCGTGTGGGTTTCTTCCGGGTGCTCCGGTTTCCCCCACAGTTTAAAGACATGTGGTACAGGTGAATTTGGTAGGCTAAATTGTCCGTAGTGTATGAGTGTGTATGGATGTTTCCCAGAGGTGAGTTGCCGCTGCGTAAAAACGTGCTGGATAAGTTGGCGGTTCATTCTGCTGTGGCGACCCCGGATTAATAAAGAGACTAAGCCGAAAAGAAAACAAATGAATGAATGAATGTTTTACACTGCATTTTTAAAATCTAAATAGCTAAGTTTACAACGTTTGCAGTGTTTACATTGGTCTACTTACATTAAATCTAAATCCAAAAATATCACAACAGATAGTAAGGATTTAATTAATTTCAAGTTTTAATGTTATTGATTAAAGCACTTTACAGATTTCATTCATTTTCCCTCTTGTTTTTTTTCCTGGCTCATCACAGTGGAATGAATCGCCACTTACTTGACAGATTTATGTATTTAGGGTGGTTCGTGTAATGTGATTTATGTGTGGTAAAATAACTTCTAATTGCATCTTTAGTGATTTTTCAACTAGTTACACTGTCTTGTCCCAATAGGTGGATTTAGAGGTTTTTGCAAAAAAAAAGCAGAAGTGGATTTATTTAGTTTTGATGCAAAAGAAAATCGACCTTGTCAAAAACCAAAGAATTGTCTAAAAGTGACATTTTTGAAAAAAGGCTATTTTATTTACCAGCTAATAACCTTATCATAACATATAATATAAAACTTCTGAACCTAATCAGAGGAGCCTCATAGAAAATGTTCATTTACAAGAAAAGAGGTCTGATGAATTTATAGGGTTTTGCGTCTTAACTTTTGCATATATCGCAAAAAAAGCTGTCAAATATTGAAACAAATACACTGTTCATTCTATTGCTGCTAGTATTTTCTTAACTTCAACGAGAAATGGCCAAACTAAATGCATTTCTAGCTTTGAAGTTTGTGTTTGTTTGGTTGTGTTTCATTTTTCATTTTCTGTTGCACACGTATGCATGAACGATATGCTTTCAACACTTCCACGGTTTTGCATCTGTGTTTGCGTATTTGCACAGAGTACATTTCTGGCCTAAGAACAAACAAGACTTTGAACACCGCTAGCGTTTGAGAGAATGCATATGCTCTTATTATTAGACTGAGTTTCAGCTTTAGTCTGCGCTGTGGCAGGTGTTGAGATCATAGCAAGGGGAAGAATTGGAAGCGCAAGGCTAAAGAAAGTAAATAAAATCTAATTAGTGGCAAAAAAAACTCCTTTAGCAGAGGAATGAGCTGAGGGATCATGGGAGAAGCAGCGAGGAGAAGCACAAGTGATCAAAAGAAAGGAAGAGCGCTGTAATAAAGGGAGAAGACAATAAATATTAAAGGGAAAAATGGTAACCCCTTCCCCAAATTTACCATCGTCTTCCCTGTCTCTGCTTCCCAGGAGCATTTCCGATAATCATAATGATGAAGGGTCAGGTCTGTGTCACTGTGAGGAGGTGCTGGAGACTCTCATTAGGCCCTTCTGCAAAACGGGCTCTTCACAGAATTTTCTCCTGAGAGGCTCAGCAATAAAATCTGCTGAATTAAAGCAGGTCTAGGTGGGAGAAAAAGGCGCCTTTACAGAAGCGCCTTAAACTGGCAGGAGGTGTTCAGTTTTTGATCAGAACTGGTCCTGGGGTCTGGTTTAAAAAAAAAAAACTGTGTAGAAAATGTACACCAGAATACATTTAAATCTATTAATTAATAATTATGGCTCATATAATGATTTAAAGAGCACCTTTTTTACCCCTTTTTTCAAAATTTAAGATACATGTTTTGTGCTTCCAGGATGTGTCTGTAAAGTTTCAGCTCCAAAAGCCCATCAGATTATTTATTATACCTTCCAGAATATTGGCATTTTCTGCTTTGAACACAATGCTGCTGTTTTTGTTGCCTATGCCTTTAATCCTAATTCTCCCCATCCACCGTTGCCGGAAGGGGCGCTGGAGTTGGGGATTCAAGTTCTGTTTTATTAAGAATCACCATGCAGGCAATGGTCAACAGGTACAAACAAGAGTATAAAGGCAAACCAGAAGCGTAGTCTAGGTCACAGGCAAAAATGTCAATACAGGCGGCAAACAACGTAAACAAGGTAATAAGGCAAGGGTCAAACATGGAAAGACTAAACAGCGAGAAAGCTTTGTATGTTACAGGTAAACAACAAGACTGAGCAATGTGTGCAAAAATGAGAGGTGTCTTTATAGTCCAAGTATTAATTCAATGATAAGCTTAAGCTGTGTGTCAGTATGTGTGTCTCATCTGGTGGAATCAGGAACTGGTGTGTGTGAGGTTCATGATTGGATTTGTAGTTCGGTTCAGTGAGCGAACTGTAGTTCTCCAGCAATCTGCAACTGCTCGATCACTGGTGATCATAACACCTGAAATTCTAGGGACCTTTTTTGAAGGGGACTTGTCAGTGTGCTAATAAACCCTCCAAATATTTTTTTTGTCACATTGTTAGAGTGAGGTAGAAAGAATTATATTGCCACAAACCATGAAAACAGTGTCTCTTTATGTGTATTAAGCAAAAGAAACAACTTGCAAGTGCGCTTTTACTTAGTTGGGATGGATGATAAAGATGATGTATGATAAAGAATTAGAACAGAATTTGGTGTTGTGTTTTATTTAGAGATGTGATTCGTGTTTTAGGTGTGAGAGATAGTGGGTTTAAATCCCAGACGAGCCCCTGTTAATGTTACAATTTAAAAGGTGTCTAGGGAAAAAAAACATGACATTTAGAAATTTGAACTGTTGCTGCATTGGGTAGGTGAATAGAAATTATGAAGGAGATGCCAAAGGAAGTTTGCAACCTAGACTCATTCTGAAAATCTGCTATATGCATTTCTAAACATTGCGAAATACGTCTCAGAAGGTGTTTTTTTTTTTTTTTTTTTTTTTTGCAGTTTTTTTTTTTTTTTTTTTTTGCAGTTTTTATTTCCGTGAATCCACCAGAGGTTGCTGTGTGTGCTTTTTGAGATCTCAAATGTCTCTCTAGAGTGCCATTAGTTCAATTCACCTTTATTTGTATAGCGCTTTTACAATGTAGATTCTGTCAAAGCAGCTTCACATAAATTGAAACAGAGTAGTTCAGTTTTTAGCACCTGCTGTTCTCAAATTCACCAGAGGCCACTGTCAACTGACTGACTGAATAACTGACTGACTGACCAATCAACTGACGCACCCTCTTCCTTCTCTAAAACCAACCAATAGTGTTTTCAAAAGCACTAAATGACCCATCCACCCACTTTCCTAAATCCATCCAACAGCTTTAAAAAGCAATCCAGCAGAAGAAAGGATGTTGTTGGATTTTTACTACATTTTGAGATTTTACCACATTCTCACCCTGTTATTTACTTGTTTTATTTTATTTCATTTTTTGGCTTCTGGTTTTGTCTTACTCGATTACTGGAACTGTTCTTCACAGAAATAGAACCTCCTTGTCATGGTCAACTCCTCTTTCCATCTCAAGTCCGCCGACCAGGGCTTAATTTGTGCCGGTACAACGGAAAAACTCTCAAAAATATACGGTGTCTCGTTTTACTCCACTCTTCACTTTCGAAAGCAACAAATCTACGCAACACCCTACCCCCCCACCTTCTTCACCTTCACATCTGCGACACCTGTCCCTCCTCTGGTAACAAGCCAGATACGTGACCTGCTGTACATACAAAGCTAAGTGGTCAGTTGATAAGAGTGAAAAGGAACGACGTCATACCAGCTTGTAGCATTCGTTTTAAAGATGAAATGCAGCCATACTTACTTCTTGCTACATAATTCGCAATCTCCAGAAATGTATAGGGCTACGCTTTTTTGAATGAGCATATGTTGTTAATTTGAATATTCAAACTAAAGCCAACAAGTAAAGGGCATTTGTGGGATGTACAACATAGAAACATATAAATAATAATATACAATTTATTATAGTAATTTGGGGAAAAGGAACTATGGTTGTGCCTAAACAAAGGAACAAACAAAACCAAAAACCACATACCCTAGAATCTAAAACCGCTCTAAGCTTTCTTACCAACAATCAAATTGTGAAATAATCACGATCCTTAGCGTATCCAGCACTGCTAAAAGGCTGAATAAAGGCAAATACAAAAGCTGTCGCTCACCTTTTTACAAGTGTATAGAAACACTTTTTAAGATATTTCTACGATTTTCACGTTTGGCTCTCTGATTTGTCAAAGTTCGATTCAATATTAAGTGTATGAGGTTTTTGGGTTAGGGTTAGGTTAGGGCAAGTGTTAGGGTTTAGGGGCTAGATACAACCTGTACGCTCTTGCGTGGTATTAACCGTTTTGAGATTTGTTGTGAATTTTATATTTTTTTGATGTTCACAGTTGGCAGTTTGATTTTTCAAATTTCGACTCCATGGTAAATAATAGGGCGAAGCAGTGGCGCAGTAGGTAGTGCTGTCGCCTCACAGCAAGAAGGTCGCTGGTTCAAGCCTCGGCTCAGTTGGTGTTTCTGTGTGGAGTTTGCATGTTCTCTCTGCGTTCGCGTGGGTTTTCTCCGGGTGCTCCGGTTTCCCCCACAGTCCAAATACACTCGGTACAGGTGAATTGGGTTGGCTAAATTGTCCGTGATGTATGAGTGTGTGTGTGAATGTGTGTGTGGATGTTTCCCAGAGATGGGTTTCGGCTGGAAGGGCGTCCACTGCGTAAAAACTTGCTGGATAAGTTGGTGGTTCATTCCGCTGTGGCGACCCCGGATTAATAAAGGGATTGAGCCGACAAGAAAATGAATGAATGGCAAATAATAATACATTAGCATTCCACTTTGGATGCCGTTTTGTGGTCAGATGCAGAAAATCAAGGGTATGCAATCTCTCACAGTGTCAGGGTTCTGCCACTTTGGTCTTGTAAATTCTTGTTTTGGTGGCAGAGCTCTGACACTACTCAGGTCTGGTCCTGTTTCTGTCTCTGCGTCCCTCAGACGCGTGCGCTCTTGTACTCGTGTTTGTGTTTTCGTTTGTCAGCAGCGTGGTGTTTCATTCCCAGCGTCTCAGTCCTGTTGGTTTCGGTTTTGGTCGGCGCTGGGATGAAGCATGCACGCTGCGTGTGTGAGCGCACGGTGAGTGCTTTCATTCATCGTGTGCTCCTGTCTTGCGTCTTTTGTCAAAGCACGTGGCTCGGTGTTTACATTGTGGTCACGTGCTTTTGTCGTGTGCTTCAGTGTTGTGTTATGTGAGCGCATGGCTTGTATTGTCTCTGTGTCATGCGCTCTCCCGTCTATTGTCTAGTCCCACCCTCCTTGTTAACCCATCATTAGTTAATTGTGTTCACCTGTGTGTCAATTTACTTTTTGCTTTATAATCCCCCTCATGTTTTCAGTCCTTTGCCAGTTCGTCATCGAAAGTTTCCTGTCCTGTTGTGTCCAGCCCTGTCTTGTCCAGCCAGTCAAGTTTGTTTGTTCTTTTATTTGTTTCATTAGAGTTTTCCCCCTCGGGGTTGTTTGTTTTGCCGTTTTGTTTTTATTTTATTCTTAATAAACACCCATTATTTGCTGCACTTGAGTCCTCGCTCCTTTTTCCCCTCACCGATCATGACACACAGTGCATTATGAGTATTTTCTAGCTTTTGAGTTTGCGTTGGTTGTACCCTCATTATTGTGGTGCGTTTTGGGATTGATTGAATGCCCTTGGTAACATCCACTATGGTTTCACACACCACTAAAAATGTCTGCTCCGATGGCTGGGGGATTTCAGATACAGCCATAATCTTCATATAATCTTTGAGAGCAAGAAGGTGTAGAGCACATAGATTGGGTTTGGTTTTGAGAGATCGCCTGTAGGAGTGTGGACGGCATTGATCTGGCTGGGATTTCAAAGCGCTGCAGTCTTGTTTTTGTTCGTCAAATTTTTCATTTAGACTGCACTGCTTTTCAGAAGTCTTAGAAGTTGGATACTGTAAATGTTTTGGACTTCAGTGCATTGACAGATGAGTGCTGCAGGGAGGCTTAATAATCAAGGTATTATGAAGGACTGACTGGAATGACAGCCAACGAAAACACAACATGTCAGATTCAATCCATTTGCAAAGTTGTTTCTTGTGGTATGCGTTTCTTAGGGTTAAACTTTTATTCATTTGAAAGGAAAAAACTCTCTCAGTAGGCGTTTAAGGCTACTGTTTAGTCATATCACACATTAAAGAGAATCTTACAGACTTGCTGCATCACAGACATCAATATTTTAACTGTTTATAAAAGATGAATCACTGTCTGACCATCTGAGATTATAAGCCTGGATATAAACATTACCATCATGATAACAACAAATTGTGTACGTAAATTAGCATGACTCTGTTGTTTACCTTTGACATCTGATAAATGGTGGCGTGTGACATCAGATTTAGATTAGCCGAATGCTATCAGATGTTTCTTTTTGGCTGAAAACTCAACAAATTGGATTTTTTAAAATATTTATTTATACATAGTGGTTGTCCTGATATTGTAATGTGTTGTAAACTCAGTTGAAGACAAAATATTAGTATTATTTCATTTAGTTAGGCTGGAATTTTTTAAAAAGTAAAAACAGCTAAAGTCAAGATTATTACCCCTTTTAGTTTAAAAATACACTCACCAGACACTTTATTAGGTACACCTCACTAGTACAGGGCTGGGCCCCTTTTGCCGTCAGAACTGCCTTAATCCTTTGTGGCAAAGATTCAACAAGGTACTGGAAACATTCCTCAAAGATTTTGGTCCATATTGACATGATAGCATCAAGCAGTTGCTGCAGATTTGTTAGCTGAATATCCATGATGTTCAATTTGTACTAATGGTCCCAAAGTGTGCCAAGAAAATATCCCCAGCACCATGACACCTCCACCAGCCTGAACTGTTGATACAAGGCAGGATGGATCTATGCTTTCATGTTGTTGACGCCAAATTCTGACCCTACCATTCGAATGTTGCAGCAGAAATCGAGACTCATCAGACCAGGCAACATTTTTTCAATCTTCTATTGTCCAATCTTGGTGAGCCTGTGTGAATTGTAGCCTCAGTTTCCTGTTTTCAGCTGACAGGAGTGGCACCCGGTGTGGTCTTCTGCTGCTGGAGCCTCAAGGTGGGACGTGTTGTGCGTTCAGAGATGCTCTTCTGCAGACCTCAGTTGTAACAAGTTGTTATTTGAGTTACTGTTGCCTTTCTATCAACTTGAACCAGTCTGGCTATTCTCCTCTGAACTCTGGCATCAACAAGGCATTTGTTCCCACAGAACTGCCGCTCGCTGGATATTTTTTCTTTTTCAGACCGTTCTCTGTAAACCCTAGAGATGGTTGTGCGTGAAAATCCCAGTAGATCAGCAATTTCTGAAATACTCAGATCAGCCCGTCTGACTCCAACATTCATGTTATGTTCAAAGTCTTTAAATCACCTTTCTTCCCCATTCTGATGCTCTGTTTGAACTGCAGCAGATCATCCTGACCATGTATACATGGCTAAATGCATTGAGTTGTTGCTATGTGATTGACTACATACAGTTGGACAGATTTACCAGTGGCAAGTGAGTACCTACAGTATATATATATATATAATCAAGTCATTGGGTCTCTCTCTTTCTCTCTCTCTCTCTGTCTCTCTCTCTCTAAATATATATATATATATATATATATATATATATATATATATATATATATATATATATATATATATATATGTGTGTGTGTGTGTGTATATATGTATATATATATATATATATGTATGTATATACATATATATATATATGTATATATACACACACACATGTGTGTGTTTGTATATATATATGTATATATATATATATATATATATATATATATATATATATATATATATATATATATATATATATATATATATGTATATATATATATATATATATATATGTATGTATATATATGTATGTATATATATATATATATATATATATATATATATATATATATATATATATATATATATATATATATATATATATATATATATATGTATGTGTATATATATATATATATATATATATATATATATATATATATATATGTATGTGTATATATATCTATATATATATATATATATATATATATATATATATATATATATATATATATATATATATATATATATATATATATATATATATATTTACTTATTACTCCAGGGCCGAATAATATTAGTTTCGGGGTGAACTCTTTTAGTTGCAGCCGGGGAATGAACGAGGACCCGTGTAACTTGGTCTCATTACGAAAAAGCGCTCCTCCAACGTGTTGCTTTCCATGTGTTGTTGATGTAAGATGTAATATTTATATTGATTATAACAAGCGTGCGTGAGAGCTTAATACTAAGCTTAAGCCTTTAAATTGCACTAAAAGCTAAATACTAGTATCTTGCTAAATAAATATTAAAAAATGTACTGCAATCATTGCAAAAGCAAATTATAAGAAACTATGTTGAATGCTAAATGTTGAAAAAATTTCTTCCTTAAACATCACAGGTGAAATATTTGAAAAAGAATTAAAATTTCACTTGAGGGCTTATAAATTTGTCTTCAACTCTAAATATAAATATATATATATATATATATATATATATATATATATATATATATATATATATATATATATATATATATATATATATATATATATATATATATATATAAATTCTTTTTCAAATATTTATATTTATATAAATTTTATATATATTTATATATATATATATATATATGTATGTGTATATATATAGAGAAAATGCACAGAGAAATGTAAATACGCTATTAAAAGTAAGACAGATGCTGGTAATATTGTAAGTGAGGCACAAAAGTGCTCTTTTTTTATTTTTTTTTTTGGCAAATCCCACCCTGCAACAAATCAAGTGTCACCCAAACGCTGACTGAAACTATAAGCGGATGCGACATGACATTTTTGCAGCGCTAATGACAATGCAAGCCGTGTGAGTCTGGCAAGTGCGATATGCACATTTTTCTCCTCACTATCATCATCATTCTCTTCAACACAGCCAGAAACAGTGAAGAAAGCTGATGCTGCACATCCATGCTCTTAACACTGACCCACTGACTAGTTGCTTGCTTTTATGGATGGCTATAGTAAATATGGTCACACTTTATATTAAGTGGCCTTAACTACTAGATACATAAATACAAGAAAAATACACTGTATGTACTTACTGTGTTCATAATGTATTGCAAAAACACTTCTGGTATGGGTTGAGTTTATTGGTATGGGTAGGTTTATTTATTTAATCAGGACAGTAAGGTCTGACTTTGCTTAGAAATAATACAGAAATAATGTACAGCATAGAATATGAAGTCATTGTGCAGTAGAAGAAGAAGATATATTGTGTATGACTCCCATGAGCTTCCATACATCTCTGCAATGACTCAAATAACTTATTTTTGAAGTTATCTGGAATGGCTGGCGTTCTTGCAGGACTTGCAGGAGTTCATCAAGATTCTTTAGATTCATCTTCAGTGCCTTCTCCTTCATCTTACCCCACACATGCTCAATAAGTTCATGTCTGGTGACTGGGCGGGCCAATTCTGGAGCACCTTGACCTTCTTTGCTTTCAGGAGCTTTGATGTAGAGGCTGAAGTATGAGGAGCGAATTCTGCTCAAGAATTTGCCCTCTCCCATGGTTTGTAATGTAATGGGCAGCACAAATGTCTTGATACCTCAG
>NC_141035.1:43622500-43657500 GCF_052040795.2 Danio rerio
GCGATCCGATCCGAGCGCGGTTATATCACTGTGTTTTATGGATATGTAATAGGAGAATATGAAGAGAGAATTATGAGTAGGGCGGGAAGTTTCGCGAGTCTCCGGATGCCTGCAAACGAGTGATAATCACACGGTAATCTCGCGTCTCCCTCCCGGTCCTCAAATAGGCATCGTCGCGCACCCTTCTCACCCCTCCCCACCGCATCTCTCCTCAGACATGTCGCGCGGGCGCACCTTGTCAATCACCACCAAACCACCACCTCTCCTGACAGCTGAGCGGGATGCTGCAAAATAAACCCTGACACTCTGACCAATGTGAGGAGAGTTTACTCGCACGTGACTTGTTTTAGCTCTTTTGGTCCGATTAGAAACTTTGCAGTGTGAAAGCGAACCGCTCCAAGAGCAAAGAGCAACAATGTAACATTTGTAATCTCTTTTCGGAACAACTGAATCGATTCACAGGTGTGAAAGCACCCTCAAAATCATTCAGAACGCAGAGACAACCTTATAATTCCGAGGGGACGATTTATTAATATGGACTTTTTACAAAGCCTACTAGTACTACTTTACTAAAAGCCTGCTTTTTTGATGTAAAATCAATTTAAATTCGCTGATCAAGAAACATGAATAGGCCTAGGCTACTATAATGAAGAAAATCCGCTCTAAAAGTAAACCTAAATAAATTGTTAAATACTCTCGACACATGAAAGTGTAAAGCCTGCAGCCCACAACACATGTGGAGAGTTATTGAGTATTATATTGAACAAACAGTTTTCTACGAATTTTATATAAAGTTTGCTCATATGGATAATTAAATATTAATCAGATGATGTCATTACTCTGGTGTGAAGTCAGCCAATCATTGGATTGCTTATCATGATTTCAACGATCGATTGATTTCCTGTTTTAGATTTTTAGTTTCTACAGCTTCAAAGAATCCAAAAAGCTCCATATATTGATAAATAATGTTATGGCGGCTGTTTTAACCTTAAGATGTGATTGAATTGCTTCTTGTTATGGTTATGAAATAGTTTAACAATGTTCATGGGGCAGTGACATCACCACATTGAAATGGTCTATGAGCACAAATAAAGCTTCCTATCGAAAATTTTTATTTAATTTAAATGAGGGTTTTATAAGGGGTGTACTTATATATGGTGAGCAATATTTGTATGCATTAGATGTTTTACTCTACATATTATAGACCAATATTAGCTATACGGTGGAAACTTGACTGTAACTCAGCCCGATTGTAAACTGTCTTCGCCATTGGTATCAGCAACTGAAATGTTGCTGTTGTGACAGCTCTAACACATCGCAGACATTTATGTGAAGTGCGTCTGTCCGGCTTTTCTTAAACATGAAACTGAAGCGAAAGGCCTGTGCCCTGGTCAGTAGACATCAGAGCATCTCACGCACACCCTTGTCATTTAGCATTCCCTCTGTTATGGAAATGTGCTTTCTTTGTTCTACATCACTTCCTGTCTGTTACTCGGAATATTGGATTGTCCGTCACGTAACAAACCAACAAACACACACACACATTGGAATGCAGTGGAGCGAGACGGCTCTTCCTAAACGCAGAGCTGCCAGTGAATGGATTATATTGCGGTTTGCAGATAACAAAATATCATCCGATAAACACTTTCCATTAGAAAAGAAAACCCAAAGCGTGACCTTTTACGTGCAGTTTCACTCTGGAGTGTGTATTTGTCATAGGTGAATGAGTCGTACGTGTTTTGTTAACAGTGTTTTGCAGAGCGTTGTTGGCAGTACATGTGGTTTAGATGTGCTTGCGTGACTTGTTGGGGGAAAATTGGTGTCATAGTCAATGTAGTGTTCAATTGTATTGACAACGGCTTGTCATAATGGCTTCATGTGTTGATAATGTTTTGCGCTTATGTGGATAATGGCTTTATATTGATAGTGTTTCGAGGGAATATCTTTGTAGTTAATGAGTGTGTGGGTTCGTGTGCGCGCTTTGTATTCCTTAAGTCATGGGGTGCAAATGTCCCCATAAGTATAGAAATACCAGTACATTTTGACCTTGTAGGGGTCATTTTTGTGGTCTCCATGAGGTCTCCATCCTAAATCTCATACAAAGTATTTTGAATATGTACACATCTTTAGGGGTTGTATGTTGTTTGTGTGTTTCTACACTCAATATCATTGCAGTTAATGAAGGTCCCCACTTGGCAGGTTTAAAAAAGGCTTTATATTGTTTTCACTGGTATAAATGAGTAACAAAATTGCAAGTTAAACTTTATTGACTGAGTCAATATAACAAGGGGAAAAGTGCAAACAGAAATAAACAAAACAAAGGTACTAGGTGTGGTCACACTTAGTCGGGAACGGGAGTCAGACTGTGGAACCAGAGTAGCTGATCAGTCCTGACAACAGACAGAAACACATGAACAACCAACAACCAACTGACAAGAAGAGCGCTGTCCAGATATAGCAGAGATAACGAGCCGCAGCCGGCTGGCTAATCAGGACAGCATAAGCTCTGCCATAGCAGGAGACATAACACTGACATAAAAGATACACGTAGAACACCAAAACAAAACCATGTGACCAAAACAGACACTCAGGGGTGCACACAAACCTACAACCGTAACAAAAGTGCATTTATTGTGTATGGCCATACACCCAAAGTGCTTCACAATCATGAGGGGGATTTCTCCACACCACCACCAGTGTGTAGCATCCACTTTGATGATGCGACGGCAGCCACAAGACAACGGCACTCGCCAAACACCAGCTATTGGAGGAGTGGAGAAACAGTGATAGAGCCAATTCAGTGGATGTGGATGATTGGCAGGCGGTATTGGCCAATGAAGGGAATTTGGCCAGGACAAAGAGGTTACACCCCTATTCTTTACGAGAAGTGCCATGTGAATTTTAACAACCACAGGGAGTCAGGACTTTGGTTTAACGTCTCATCCGAAAGACGGCACTCACTGACAGTATAGTGTCCACTTTACTCTGGGACAGGCCCGGCGCCAGGAAGTCAAAACTGAGGGGGCACTTTAAATCCATAGGGGGGCACTAGACCTGGTGACTGATTTTGGTCTCTTGTTTCTTTCATTTAGGCTATTTATTCGCATTTATTATTACTTTGCATTACTGCCTAAGTTACTGACCTAAGGCAGTAATATAGGCTACGTTTTAAAAGTAATAACAATACGCAGTTTTGCTATTACGAATTTTATTAACGATGGTAATGCATACCGCTTATTAATGCAGACGGATGATAGCTTCAGTGCCAAACGAGTGCTTTAAATCATATGTTATTCTCCTTATTTCCGTTTTATTTCAAATAACAGCCCTATGAATGTTTAAAGTTTTAGGTAAAGACGTCAAATTATGCCCACACATGCAAGCTGACCCACGATCAGACAATTCATTTAACCGGTAAATAAATATAGTGAAATCAGCTTAACCGAGTCATCACGCTTCACAACCAACATCAGTGTTGGGGAAAAGCTAAATGTGACAATCTAATGTCATTCAAAACAATTACATTTTAAGGCATTAGTGTAGCCGAAAAATACCTAAAAAAGATACAAAAATTCACAGTTATTACCGTGAAAATTGGTTAAATTTTTATATGCTATATAACTTTTTTTTCATCATTTTAAATGTAAAAACAAAGATTTGTCTAAGGCTATTATAAATGTGCTTTTTTCGTGATATTGTAAACCATCATAAACCATATGTACCATAGTTTCTAGGCCTACCCGTCATTTTATTTATTAATTATTTTATTTATTAGGCCTTTTTTAATAGCTTGTTTTCAGGTTATTTTCATTTTAGGGCCATGAGCTAAGTCAAAACAAACTCGATATGTTGTATTTTAGCTCTTAAAACAGATCTACAATATATTTTATGTTGTTTAATTTTGCATGAGCAAATAGCAGTATAGCCTATGTTACGTATTTTTAAAAGATTATCATTCTGCCTACCTGCAGCGCACGAGATTTCTCGGTTGATCCGGGGTAAATCCACTTAAGCACTATACCTATTCCATTTATAACACTGCAAACTTGACTTCGCAGGCCGATCATCTTTAAACGCAAAATGCATTTATTATGTGTTATACCTTGACTGCAGTTGCATAATGGGATGTTTCTCTACGCAACTGTAAAAGTGCACTTTTCAGCAAAATGAAAGCAAACATTCAAAGGGTTCTGCGTTTTGTCAATTT
The DNA here is from genome assembly GCF_052040795.2 of Danio rerio. Classification (NCBI taxonomy): domain Eukaryota; kingdom Metazoa; phylum Chordata; class Actinopteri; order Cypriniformes; family Danionidae; genus Danio; species Danio rerio. Next base: position 43,626,708 of record NC_141035.1, read on the forward strand.
TAGCTTAATTGTAATAATATTAATAATAATATTAATAAATAAATTAAAATATTATTTATAGTGTAGCCTACTGTGGGACTGTGCAGTAAACTATTTATTTTATTAAAACATTTTTATTAGGCTACATCTTCCCGAATAACTAATAAATGACTGGCAGTTGCGTCTCTGCTAAAATTAATTTAACAGCAAATTTCTTATGTGTTTTTTCCTTTTAGAGCTCAAGAGAGTTGTGTTTAAATAATTAGTTAACCAAAACATGTAATGAATTAAGCTGCTCCTATCATGTCACCCATTTTCTCCCTTGTGAGTTGAGTGCGCCTCCATCGCCGTGTGCGCGTTTTAAAGGCTATTTACTGGCGCACCAGACCTGACGCGGGGACCGGATCTCTGGACTATAGGACTAGCTTTAACCTCACCATTTTCATAATTTAATTGCTATGTCATATATTTTAAAATATTTAAATGTGTGTTCTGAAGGTTGGAAGGACGGGAGTGTTAATAATTAATGACAGAAAGAATTTTCAGTTTGAGTGAACAATCCTTTATAAAAACTGGGGGGGCACAAACTCTGTCTGAGGGGGCAATGCCACCCTTTGCCCCCCCGTAGCGCCGGGCCTGCTCTGGGAAGTAGATGCAGCTGGAAGTGCATCTGCTGTGTGAAACATATGTTGGAACAGTTGGCGGTTCGTTCCTCTGTGGTGACCCCTGATAAATAAGGGACTAAGCTGAAGGAAAATGTTTGTTTTTAGCGTAGCATTATTCGAAAGTGACCTTTTCAACTAAAGTTGTGACCTTTTAATATGAGAGTAACCACAATGGAAAGTCCAAAAATGTTTTTAGCTAGGTGTATTCGATGGTGTGTATAAGTTTATAGACTGTGGTGTTTGTGTTGGCCTTGCGGTGTGTGTTGTTTTTTTGTGATGTTTAATGTCTCTGGCCAGCTGAGCCGGAGATTTGGTCAGTCTAAACAAGGCTTTAGGGGAGACAAGACGCTGTTTGCGTACTGAACCTTGACTGCTCCAAAATGCCTGCTGGTTTTAATCTGACAGTCTGTCTGTGTGTGTGTATGTGGACACAAAGAAAGAGAACAAGAGTGTGACGGAGTGAGAAGCTGAGAGAAATAGACCCGGAGAAATAAAATAAGCTGATCTCTGCAATTTTGAATACTCTCTCTATGTGTGTGTCTTTTCCAATTTGTGAGACCGTGTTGGTGAGTCTGCTAAAGGATATCATTAGAGATGGAATGTATTAGTGTGTGTGTATGTGTGTGCTGAGTCATGTGTGGGCTGACCACAGCAACTCCATTCTTTGTGTGTGTGTGTGTGTGTGTGTGTGTGTGTGTGTGTGTGTGTGTGTGTGTGTGTGTGTGTGTGTGTGTGTGTGTGTGTGTATTTTGTGTATGCTTGTGTGTTTTTGTGTGGGCAAAGTTGGATAAAGTGTGTGTACATGGTAAGGTCAGCATTGCATTTTTGTGGACTGGAACAGATCTTAACCATCCTGCAAGGCACACACAAAACAACCAGTGTCTAAAATAAGTTGATTTACCACACTAACAGATGTGCAACCATAAACTTACAAACACGTACCTAAACCCTCTTGTTGTATAAAGCTTTTTTTTAGGCCCCCAGAGGGTCTATAAGATTTGAGTAACTACTAGGGACAATTTTGTTTGGCCATGGATAGTTAAGTAAACCCACACACACACAGACTTCCTCTACTGCAGCACTTTATCATAACCAGTATTGCTGATTCCACAACATTTTGTAACTTCTCGAGAGCTTTTTTTAAAACCATGTCATATAACGTGTGTGTATGTGTGTGTGTTCGTTTTCACGGGTTATATTTTTGATCTTTCGTTCTCTGTAATTATTTTGTTCCTGACTTGCATTCTCCGGCTGTATTTTCTTCTGTGCAGAGTGTGTGTGCAAGTGAATTTTCCTGAATTGCATCCTCCTGGTTTTTCTGTAGTATGTAATTGTGTGTCGGTGTCCGTTTTGAGACATGAGTAGTGATGTCATTTGGTTAGTGGTTGCCTGGCTACCATTCCCTCTGTGGTAAAAGACTTCCTCTGCTTGTGTTTGATCATTTTAACCGATTACTGGTGACCTCTCACCTTTAGGTATGAAAGGTCAGGTTGTGTATTGTCATGACATCTACTCTTGTCTAATGCATTTCTCTCCTTCTCTCTCTCTCTCTCTGTTTCCAGGATGGGTTTGGTGATGGGATGGCAGTGAGCATGGCCCTTTGGGCAGGCATATGGGCCATTCTCCTACAACTGGCCCTCTTGCTATTCTTTACTGTGCCTCCAGGGCACTGCCAAGGCGAAAGGTTCCGCCTGCAGTTTACTCAACCACTGTACCATGCGTCAGTCTATGAGAACTCAGCCGCCCGCACCTATGCCTCCAGCCAGGTGCGCATGGGCATCCCGCTCCAACATCACTCCTGGGAGGTGAGGTACCGCATCACCTCTGGGGACGAGGAAGGATTCTTCAAGGCTGAGGAATACACTCTGGGTGACTTCTGCTTCCTGCGGATACGAACTAAAGGGGGGAATGCTGCCATCTTGAATCGTGAGGTTCAGGACAACTACGTGTTAACAGTGAAAGCTTCCCTAAAGGGTGATACACTCGAGGCCTGGACTAAAGTTAGTGTGCAGGTATTGGATATGAATGACCTTCGTCCTCTTTTCTCCCCGACTACGTATTCGGTTACCATTGCAGAAAGCACACCCCTGCGTACCAGCATAGCTCAGGTCACTGCCACGGATGCTGATATAGGATCAAATGGAGAGTTCTATTACTTTTTCAAGGAGCGAATGGAGCTGTTCGCTGTGCACCCAACTAGTGGAGTTGTTTCTCTAAGTGGAAAGCTGGACGTGGACATTCAAAGCCGATACGATCTTGAGATCCAGGCTGTGGATCGGGGGATGAAACTATATGGGAATAATGGTGTAAGCAGTACAGCAAAACTTTTTGTTCATGTAGAACGGATTAACGAGCATGTACCCACTTTAAGTATTGTTACATTGGCTCCGGTATGGACTGAAAAGTCCCCCATCATAGCTGTGGTCACCGTAGAAGATCTGGATGAAGGGAAGAATGGAGAGATTGAGACAGTGAGCATTGTGGCTGGGGATCTTCTTGAGCTATTCAGCATTGAAAGGACAGATGTGCCAAGTCAAGAAATGGTGGATGAGGAAGACAGTATGAAAGGATCTAACGAGTTTGTACTTCGTGCAATGGAGCAGTTTGACTGGGACAGCTATCCATTTGGACTAAACCTCAGCTTGCAGGCTCGAGATCGTGGAACACCTCAGAAGTTATCTGCTGTGCAAATAGTACACTTACGATTATCAAGACCACCCCCTGTAGAAGTCACTTTTCAGAAGGATCAATACGAGGTCCTCTTGAGTGAGGTTGCCCCTCCCGGAACTATTGTGGAGGCTGTAAAACTCCAGCCAGAGCCTGATGACGCTGAGTACATCCTGACCCCATCTGCTGATTCAGGGTTTTTCAGTATCAACACTATGACAGGCGTGATTAGCACAGCACGCTGGCTCACCCAACTCAAGCAGGAAGTATTTGAGTTAGAGGTCTTAGAAGTCGACAGTGATCTTAGGGTCAAGGTTAAAGTCATTCTTGAAGATGCTAATGATAATGCACCATCATTTGCCCAACAATCTTATGAAGTATTTGTCAATGAAAGTGTAGCTGTAGGCACTACTGTTGTTGTGGTGACTGCTTCGGATGATGACCATGGGGAAAATGGGTACATCACATACAGTATGGCTAGCTTGACACCATTACCATTCAGCGTGCAGCAGTTCACCGGAGCAGTAACCACAACACAGGAGCTAGACTTTGAATCATCTCTTGAGAGTTTTAGTTTTGTGGTTCGTGCTTCTGACTGGGGTTCTCCATATAGGCGTGAGAGTGAAGTCAACATCACTGTGCATCTTGAAAATGTTAATGATAACAAACCCCTCTTTGAGAAAGTAGCTTGCGTTGGTGTTGTCTCCCGAGAACTCCCAGTAGGTGAGGTAATTGCCACAATATCTGCCATAGATATTGATGAGCTTGAGCTAGTCAAATATAAGATCCTCTCTGGGAATGAGCGAGGGTACTTTGAGTTAAATCCTGACTCTGGCGTCATGACATTACGTCACTCCCTCATCACCGCAGCACCCAAAAACTCATTCAGTCTAAAAATTACTGCCACCGATGGAGAACACTTTTCAGATCCTATGTTTGTAAACATATCTGTAGTGCAAGGGAAGTCACCACCCAAGAGCTTTAGTTGTACCGAAACCAGAGTAGCCCAACGACTGGCAGAGAAACTTCTGAAGAAAGCCAAAGCTAGCAGTAAGCCCAAAATGGACGAAGGCTTTATTGACCTGTTCTCTGTGAACCGTCAAACTCCTCAATTTGACAAATCCTTCCCAACAGACATCACTGTGCGTGAGGATGTAGAAGTTGGTACAAGTGTGTTTCAGGTAAAAGCCCTTGATGGAGACACTGGGTTTAATGGACAGCTTTTACATGCCATTGCTGACGGCAACACAGATAGTTGTTTTAGTATTGGAATTCTGAATGGTGTAATTAGCATCTTCCTCCCTCTTGACCGTGAAAAAACTGACCGCTATCTTTTAAACATTACGCTGTATGATTTAGGCCAACCGCAAAGATCCACCTGGCGGCTTCTTACAGTTTACATAGCAGATGCAAATGACAACGCACCACAGTTTCTTCAGGATGGTGGCTATCATGCTCGCATTTCTGAAAACACTCCGATTGGTACTGAAGTCATTCAAGTAGAGGCTACTGACAAAGATCAAGGTCTTAATGGAGAGATCCAGTATTCTCTGCTAACCAGCACCTCCCAATTTGGCATTAACAGCTCCAGTGGGATTGTGTATGTTGCAGGTCAGCTGGACCGTGAGTTGGTTCCATTGTTCATATTAAAAGTGGAAGCACGAGACAGAGCAGAACGAGCAGCCCAACGATTTTCAATTACAACTCTTAAAATCACACTTGAGGATGTTAACGATTGTCCACCTGCTTTCATCCCAAGTGTTGCCAACGCCCGTGCACTTGAAGACCTCCCAGTGGGCACTGTAATCGCCTGGCTGGACACTCAAGACCCTGATCTGGGACTTGGAGGGCAGGTCCGGTACTTACTTGATAATGACTATGATGGTCGTTTCGAGGTTGACAAGACAAGTGGTGCAATTCGTCTTACCAAGGAGCTGGATTACGAAACTCAACAGTTTTTCAACCTAACAGTGCGGGCAAAGGATAAAGGTCGACCTGTGTCCCTCCTATCAGTTAGCTTTGTTGAACTGGAGGTGGTGGATGTCAACGAGAACCTGTATGCACCATATTTCTCAAGTTTCGCCATGAATGGATCAGTAAAGGAAAGTGTTCGGATTGGAACTTCTGTACTCCAGGTCTCTGCAAGGGACGATGACACGGGGAGAGATGGTGAAGTGCAGTATTCGATACGTGATGGCAGTGGTCTTGGAAGATTTACCATTGACGAAGAAACAGGTATGTGCTGGTTGAGTTTTTTTTCTAATTGTAGTGATAATGCTGATAGTTGATGGCTGCAATTAGGTAAAGCATTTTACTGAAGCCTAAACAGAACATTATTACTTTAGGTGAACTGTCAATAATACTTTATGGATTAAATTTCAACTGTTGATACTTGAAAAATATTATTTACAAAATAACAAATAATGGATCATATACCAACAGATGGCTGAAATTACACTATTGTAGTATACAATCTTGTAAGATGACACTGTACTGCTTTAGACGATTATAGGTTCACTACTGTAAATGCTGCTTGCCGGAAAAAAAAAAACTTACTACAAAAAAGCTGCATGGTTTTATACAGTAAGTAAAGTAATTGAATTAAATTGTACTACCCGACCGTTAGAAAGGTAAGATCTATACCAGTGGTCCTCAACCACCTGGCCACAGATCGGTATAGGTTCTTGGGTCAATTGGTATCAGGCCACACAAGAAATCATTGTTATTTCCGTTTTATTTATAATTGGAGTCCGAGCGATCTTTTATTTTGAAAAAGCTTATACTTTGAAAAATTACAGTATTCTCTCGCTTCACATCTTAGTCACCTGAACCCCCAAATTTAACCCACATAAAGAGTAAGATACAGTCTAACTGGAAAATGTCTTTGCTAATGGGAAAATGTCCAGTGAAGGCCCCGCAAACTCCCAAGGAATGCATCCTCAAACCATTTGTAAACAAATCAGGTGGATCCAGCATGTCTGTGCAACAGCTGGAGAAAATGACGGTGTCCTTTTAGGGGCTGTTCGCATATCGCATCTTTTCTAAAGTTTGCACAAATTTTTTATTTCCAATGAAGGTGTACGCACAAGCAGCGTGACGCACTCGCACCTTCCAGACGCACCAGTTCAATGAATGCCGCGAGGATCGCACAGAACTGACTGTTCAGCATGTATCAGATATACACATTTCGGTAGACTAATTATCTCAGTCAAACAAAGAACAGCCAAACACTGTAGTGCTTTGTAATTTTGTCTTTAAATTAAATTTGTATCAGAGTGACAGCTTGCTATCTTCTGAGAAAACGATTGGCTGCCTAGCAACCTATAAAACTCCGACCACCCAACTGAATGTGAGTAGTATGCATTGAATTAGGACAGGGGTGGGCAAACTCGGTCCTGGAAGGCCGGTGTCCTGCACAGTTTAGCTCCTACTCTAATCAAAACCACCTGCTTATAGATTCTAGTGATCTTGAAGACACTGATTAGCTTGTTCAGGTGTGTTTGACTAGTGTTGGAACAAAACTCTGCAGGGACGCCAGCCCTCAAGGATCAAGTTTGCCCATCCCTGAACTAGGACATACTACATCTGCCACTTTGTCATCCCATGATCTACCTGTGTCAGTTGCGTCACTTTACTCCCATTCATGAATTCCCCTGCGGTGCATCATGGGGTAGTATAGCGTCCATTCCATGCGCACTTCAGAATCTCACAGGAAGTAGTAGGTCTTTCGGGTACTTCTCACATACTGTTTTTCCAATTCTTTGAATACAGACATACTACTCGGTTCACATACTTTAGACGCAGCCACAGTCTTTCTCTAAGAGGTAAACGGATAATGTTACACATTTTTCTGAAACACAATATTGTGGTGTTTCATAGGAGCTATATTTGCCTGGATTAATCACTGGGGATTGATTCGAGTTTAATAAACTGTAGATGAAGCCTGTAAGTTGACTCTAGTACAAAAAGGGAAAATCATGCCACTCACAGTGACTTCCTGGTACATATAAATGAAGAGTGAATAGTGTTCAGTGGTTTGTCTATCACCTCAGGCCAGTTAAACACTGCATTGGCCTACATTTTATTTGGGTCGCGTTTTGACAGTTGAGATGGAGGGGGAGCGATTGAAGTATGATTGAAATTTTGATATGGTTGTGGTTAACATTTTTTTGTACACTGCATTCGGTTCACATGCACTATTTTGATGGGATCATTTGTTTTTGTCTATTTTTTTCTGTTGGACAAAGTGGATACATGTGTATGTGTGGTGACAAATAATGATTTCTGCATAGAGAAATATGTGTGTATGTGTCAAAGAGGGAGTGTGTGAGTGTAAGGTTGATTTATGCGCAGAGCCTCTGTCGGGTGGACTGAATTACCACACAAAGCTCTTTTATTTACATTTATTGCAGTTGTCATGCCGTTGTGTCTGACCCAGACACTTCGCTTTAACCTTCATTCTCTCTCTCTCTCCCTCTCTCACTCTCTCTCTCTCTCTCTCTCTCTCTCTCTCTCTTTCTCTCTCTCTCTCTCTCCCTCTCTCACTCTCTCTCTCTCCCTCTCTCTCTCTCTCTCTCTCTCTCTCTTTCTCTCTCTCTCTCTCTCTCCCATTTTCCTTTCACTCAGTCATTCTCTTTTCCCTTGACAGTGCATTTTCTGTCAGAGAAAATGATAGTATCTGTGCTTATACTATTATTTATACTTGACTTGGGGTTTGAACAAATTCTGTACTTTAGTATATTATTTAATTTTTAACCTAAAAGTAATACAAATTGTGTGAAAACACATTCAATTAAGCACCAAATCCCTATCTTTAAAGCTGAAAATGTGAGATTTGTGGCATATTTTCGTTTAAAACAGTAGGATTTCCTATAAAACTACCTGGTAACTGCATAGCAACTCATTAAAAAAACTCTGGAACCTCCTAGCAACCTCCTGGCATTCGTCCTAGCTAGTTTAGCACAAGCAAACGCGACACGTTATTTTTCTTAAATCTATAAGACCAAGAAATCCGCAAGGGGAGATGAAGTATGTGTGAAAATATGTGTGTAGCTGATATCCATCAGCCACTAAAGGTGACCAAGGTATAATAAACTGTGAAAATGTAGTGTGTGTGGAACAAAAGGACTCTGCCTGTTGGAATATCCAGCTTTAAGCTAGCAGCTGTGGGTGTTTGTATCTGGTAAATCCAAGCTGGCCATTAGCGCAGCATGGCTGACATCAGCCACTGTGTTGCAAAAGCCATCTTAAAGGGACGGTTCACCTAGAAATAATACAAAGTTTGTTGGTATGTTATTCAAAGAGTTAAAGATGTACAGTAGTTGACTTTTGTATCAGTGACATAAAATTGGAGAGTATAATTTTAAAGAAATGTGAATAATTCTATAACAAAAACACATCAGTCAGCTTCATAAGACATGAGCTAATGCCCTGGAGGCATATATTGTTGTTGTTTTTTTTTGTAACATTTTTTTTGGAAGCTTCAAAATAAATCTCACTATGCATCATCATTATATAGCATGGATAGCCAGGATAAAACTATTCCGACTGTATTCATCTGACAAAAGAAAGTCATATATAATATTACAATTATAACTACGTCGACAGCAACACTCACGCACAATTTGCAGATGATTCAGTCATTGCCTAGTGACATTAAAAAAAGACCACTACGCTTCTTTTTTTTCTTGTCAACAAAAAAGGCTGGTTCAAGATGGTCCACCACCTTACACCAGCATAGAAACCAAACAGGATAACATGTAAAACTTTTCCGACTGTGTTCAACTGACAAATTATAGTCATATACAGTACACTTGATTGCTTAAGGGTGAGTAAATTATGGGGTCATTTTTATTTTGAATGGACATTTATTTAAATTTTAAGTGCTAATAGTCATTGACTTGTGTTTTCTGAACCAACAAATAGCACAATTTCAGCACCAAATCTGTTTATTTTGGTGAACTATCCCTTTAACCACTTTAAACTAGTATATTTCTGGTTTAAGATGGTCTACCACTGCACACCAGAACAGTAACCAGCCAGAATAACATGTAAACTTTTTCCAACTGTATTCGCATGACAAAAGAAAGTCATATACTCTAAGGATGTCTTGAGGGTGAGTAAATTATGGGATAGTTTCCATTTTTAATTGACTGGTTCTTTTATTTTATGTGGTAATAGTCACTGACTTGCGTTTTCCGAACCACCAAGTAGCACAATTTCAGCACCAAATCTGTTTATTTTGGTAAACTATCCCTTTAACCACTTTAAGGTGGTATATTTCTGGTTCAAGATGGTCCACCACCTTATACCAGCATAGTAACCAGCCAGGATAACATGTACAACTTTTCCAAATGTATTCGAATGACGAAATGAAGTCATATAGACAGACGATTGACAAAAGAAAGTCATATACACTGAGGATGTGTGAGGGTGAGTAAATTATGGGGTAGTTTCTGTTTTTAATTGACTAGTTCTTTTATTTTAACTGCTGATAGTCATTGACTTGCATTTTCTGAACCACCAAAAAGCACAAATTCAGCACCAAATCTATTAATTTTGTTGAACTATCCCTTTAACCACTTTAAACTAGTATATTTCTGATATGAGATGGTCTACCACCTTACACCAGAACAGTAACCAGCCAGAATAACATGTAAACCTTTTCCAACTGTATTCGCATGACAAAAGAAAGTCATATACTCTAAGGATGTCTTGAGGGTGAGTAAATTTTGGGATAGTTTCCATTTTTAATTGACTGGTTCTTTTATTTTATGTGGTAATAGTCATTGACTTGCGTTTTCCGAACCACCAAGTAGTACAATTTCAGCACCAAATCTGTTTATTTTGGTAAACTATCCCTTTAACCACTTTAAGGTGGTATATTTCTGGTTCAAGATGGTCCACCACCTTAAACCAGCATAGTAACCAGCCAGGATAACATGTACAACTTCTCCAAATGTATTCGAATAACAAAATAAAGTCATATAGACAGACGATTGACAAAAGAAAGTCATATACACTGAGGATGTGTGAGGGTGAGTAAATTATGGGGTAGTTTCCGTTTTTAATTGACTAGTTCTTTTATTTTAACTGCTGATAGTCATTGACTTGCATTTTCTGAACCACCAAGAAGCACAAATTCAGCACCAAATCTATTAATTTTGTTGAACTATCCCTTTAACCACTTTAAACTAGTATATTTCTGGTTTAAGATGGTCTACCACTGCACACCAGAACAGTAACCAGCCAGAATAACATGTAAACCTTTTCCAACTGTATTCGCATGACAAAAGAAAGTCATATACACTGAGGATGTCTTGAGGGTGAGTAAATTTTGGGATAGTTTCCATTTTTAATTGACTGGTTCTTTTATTTTATGTGGTAATAGTCATTGACTTGCGTTTTCCGAACCACCAAGTAGCACAATTTCACCACCAAATCTGTTTATTTTGGTAAACTATCCCTTTAACCACTTTAAGGTGGTATATTTCTGGTTCAAGATGGTCCACCACCTTATACCAGCATAGTAACCAGCCAGGATAACATGTACAACTTTTCCAAATGTATTCGAATGACAAAATGAAGTCATATAGACAGACGATTGCTTGAGGGTTAGTAAATAATGGGGTAGTTTTGGTTTTTAATTGACTAGTTCTTTTATTTTAAGTGCTGATAGTGATTGACTTGCATTTTTTGAACCACCAAGGCACAAATTCAGCACCAAATCTATTAATTTTGTTGAACTATCCCTTTAACCACTTTAAACTAGTATATTTCTGGTTCAAGATGGTCTACCACCTTACACCAGCATAGTAACCAGCTCGCCCTGACAAGAAACCTTCATGTTTTCACCTTTTTCTCCCAGGGCTTTGATAAGAGTATGTGTGACAGTGAGTTTACGTGTGGATGAGGTCGACGAGACTTGTAACACAGTATAAATTGAGAGACGGAGGGAAAAAGGAAAACGAGATCGGATGAAAGAGTTTGGGGTTCAGAGGCCAGAACGGTGTGTGTGTTTGTGTGTCTACTCGCCCGCAAGCTGCCTGAAAATGATCTGGAGGTTTCAAAACGGCCCTCAGATCTCCCGTGGTCTTTCACCTCTCCTTGGAATGAGGGATTCGGAAAAAAAATAGGAAAGCCATGAATATCTGTCCGTTTCTTTTAGAGCTAAAGCAAGAGGGTTCAGCGTGGCCTTTAAAGGGCACCAATCACACACACACACACATACATCGGTGCAGAACAGTCACCTTCTACTTTTTGAAGCCTGCTACAACTCACTGACAGCAACAAAGCAGAGTATCTCCAGCTCTGTACTTGTGTTGTGTGGTAAAAGAGCTTTAAAAGCGTGGTTTTTGTGAGATTTGTGTTCTGGCAGCAGGTGGATCAGTGTCTGTCTAGAGTCGACTTTGAGTCTTTGAGGATATTGCGCCAACCTCCAGGCTCCATTTGAGCTTTTCTTGACTGCAGATATTCAGGTGTCATTTTAGCTTGTGATTCGTCGAGGCTGAGATAGGTTTTTGAGTAATGTTTAGCTCAACTAACAGCATAGCAGGTCTAGGATGTTCCTGAAGTTCTTGCCGAATGTATAGTTGAAGTCAGAATTATTCGCCCATCACCCCCACCCGCCCCCCTACCCCCCGTGAAGTTCAGTTATTTTAAAACAAGGGTCTCAAACTGCCAGCCTGCAGTCCATTTACATCCCACTCTCCTTCTCCCTGCCAAAACGTATATTTTTGAATGTCTATCATTGTTTTGCAGTCGTGTCTAGCCACTTGTAAATTTGACCCGCCACCTAATTGACATTTAAAATACTACATTCAGATTAGTTTTACTTTCATTTTCTGTTATAGTATAGTCGAGAGTAACACACATTCGTTTTTAATTGTGGGGCTGGTTTAAACGTTAAAATAAATGTCCGTAAGTGCTCTATTTTTACTAAAGCTCTTAGGCTTTGATCCCAGCTCAGAGCGGGTTCAGTGTTGTTGAACTGGAGGGGTTACCTTGGTGCCGTGACTCAGATGGGCATAAGGTTTAGGGGGGTGAGTGTAGCGGAGGCCAGCTAGTGAAGTGCTGTGGAGGCAAACCCTCACTCCTCTGACCTCTAAAGGTGCTCTAGTGACAGACGCTAGAGGCCATGATCTTTAGCCTCTTTGTTAGAGCAACCGATTCCCATAAGAAAAGTTGCTGGTTCGATCCCAGCTTAGAGTGGGTTTAGTGATGAGGAACCGACAGGTTACCTTGGTGCTGTGACTCTAATGGAAGTGAGGTTTAGGGGGGTGAGAGTAGCGGAGGCCAGCTAGTGAAGTGCTGTGGAGGTAAACCCTCACTCCTCTGACCTCTAAAGGTGCTCTAGTGACAGACGCTAGAGGATATGATCTTTGTCCTCCTTGTTAGAGCAACTGATTCCCATACGAAAAGTCGCCAGTTCGATCCCAGCTCGAAGTGGGTTGGGTGGTGTGGGACCGGTAGGGTTGCATTGGTGCCATGCCCCAGATGGGAGTGAGGTTTAGGGGAATGAGTGTCGCGGAGATCTGCTAGTGAAGTTCTGTGCAGGTAAAAGCTCACTCCTCTGACCTCTAACGGTGCTTTACCAATAGACGCTAGAGGTCATGGTCTTTAACCTCCTTGTTAGAGCAACTGACTCCCATCAGAAAAGTCACCGGTTCGATCCCAGCTCAGAGTGGGTTCAGTGATATGGAACCGGCAGGGTTACTTTGGTGCCGTGACTTAGATGGGAGTGAGGTTTAGGGGGGTGAGTGTAGCGTAGGCTAGCTATTAAAGTGCTGTGCAGGTAAAACCTCACTCCTCTGACCTCTAAGGGTCCGATCACATCGAACGCACCTTTATGTTCCAAAAAAGGCACATCACACTGCCTTTTTGTTGACAAGAAAAAAAGGAGCATGCTCACTTTTTTTATGTCACTAGGCAACAACTGAATCAGCTGGGTATTTTGCGAGAGTGTTGCTGTTGATTTTAATATAGCTTTAATATTTACTAATGTTGTGATATTCAAGATTTGTGAATTCATATAGCTCCGGATAACTCAGAACAGCAACCACAAGTCTTTCATCCATCTTCAAATGTATTCCTTGTTGTCTTGACAACATAAACACAGAAGGCACCTTAACGGAAAAACTTTCTGCTTTCATTTGATTGGAGAATGAAAAAAAACGCGAGTGACATAACACGATTTTTTCGCTACGAGTTGAGTTTTATTCAACTGAGAGCGCATGGCGCGCAAGAGCAAAAACGTAAGGCGCAGCAGGCAGTTAAAATGTGAGGCGTGCAGGGCGCATAGGCAGCGTGATAAACGCTCGCGACCGTTAGGAAACCATTCAAAAAAGGAGCCTCCCAACACATGAAGTGCGTTCGGTCTGATCGGCCCCTAAAGGTGCTCTAGTGACAGACGCTTGAGTCCATGGTCTTCTGCCTCCTTGTTAGAGCAACCGACTCTTGTCATTTTTTTTTTTTTGAGATATTTTGCTTGAATTTATTTGTATATCTTTCAATTTCTAAACATGTTTAATGACTAAACAGTTATTCTAATAAATAGATCTGTTTAATAAATCAGTTTTGTTTAAATGCACCAAAATACATTGCCTATATTCACTGAGAAATGGATAAAAATATTTATTTTTAAAATGGCCGGTACTCAATTATGTTTTGTGTTCTCAAATTAGGTTTTTATACTTATTAGTGTCTGTTAGTTGCTGTTTCTCCAGTTCTGTTTGGTGTTTCAGAAATGACACGCTGTTTAAATCGACGTCAATGAGCATAGACTGACCAAGAGGCGACACTCTAGTGCGATTTGGGAAACAGCCACTAGATGGAGCGGTGGCCATTTTGGAATGAAGATTCCAATAGAACAACAGCATATCATAAGTCTGTAAAACAAACTATTAAAAGTGCTGATAATTGTCATAGTGAGTGTTGTATTGTCGTTTTTTAGGTTGTATCTCAGCTTTAATGTGCTTCGTAAATAAAAAAAATAAAAACAAAGCAGCTGCTTGCCATCGCGACACCAATAAGATTCAATGGTGAGCCGATCCCTTTCACTCCAAAATGGCTGAATCCGGGGCTGTTGCTGGCCGCTGCTGTTGCATTGAAACGTTCTATTAAGTTTCGCCTCTAGGTGATTTTAAGCTCTTTGGCGTCGCTTGACAATTCAGCATCAAACGTTTATATTTAAAGCCATTTCTATGGTTACAATCTATGCAAAACTCTTTATTTTTTCATGTTTCTTTCTATTCCTACACACTGAAAAAATGATTCATTCAGCATTTACAAAAATTTTGAAGGCAAGTGGTTGCAAACTATTTATTTAGGCTGTATTTAAATAAACAAATAAAAAATAGTAATGTTCAACTTCATTTCCCCGCTGAAAAATCCAGCTTAAACCAGCCTAGGCTGGTTGGCTGGTTTTAGCTGGTTGACCAGCCTGGTTTTAAAGGGGTTTTGGCCATTTCCAGGCTGGTTTCCAGCCATTTCCAGCCTGGTCTTACCTGGTTTAAGCTGGACATACCTGGTTTTGGCTGGACTCCCAGCCTGGCTAGTCTAGTCAAGCTGGTGTTAGCTGGTCATCTCCCAGCCTGACCATCTAAGACCAGCTTAAACCAGCCAACCAGCCTAGGCTGGTTTAAGCTGTTTTTTTTAGTAGGGTTGTTTTTTTTAAATTCACCCCTTGTCAGTTGTTTGCAACCACTTACCTTAAAAAAAGTGCTCTCGTTCTCTCTCACACACACACATGAATGTTGCAAGCTCACACGAAGTGGCCTTCCCCAGGGTCAAAGTTCAGGACACCAGTGTCAAAGGTCACGCACTTTGTGTCACTCACCTGCCACTATTCCAATGAAGAGTCAATCCCAGTGTTAGCATACAGCTGTTGTGTGTCTGCAGATGTGATGGATAGAATGAGGACGAGAACACAGAAAAGCAGTTTTTCTGTTGTACGCCTCATGACATAATTCCATGTTTGTAAACGTACACTCACACACACACACACACACACACTCGAGCACACACATTTTGCAGTAGCGCTAGCAAGTGGCGGAATTTATTGCCCTTGTTAGCTCTGTGCTGGCATCGGCCATAAATCACCCGCGCAACTCTACAGACGCAATTACAGCTTAAAGAGCACACGCGCGCACACACAAATTGAAAGGAAACACTTCACACGTGTGTCTTTGTACATGCAATTACGACTAAGAAAGCAATTTTCCCCAACACACACACATACACACACATGCAAGTAGGCTAAATCTACAAGCATAAGGCGCGTTCTGAGGAACATGCTTGAACAGCCGGAGGATTTTCTGTGCTCCTATAGTCGAGACTCTCTCTGTGCATTCTCATCTGAGCTTGGAAGCGTACTATTGTTTGCACAGCACAAACAGCGATTCAAGGCTGTACGTGCAGCATCAAAAATGTCAAACACAAAGTGCAAAAAAAAGGCTCATGCTCATTACAGCGGGCGCTGAGCAGACGCTTTTCATCTGCAGGGACTTTACAGTGCACTAATTGCTTCGACGGTCCCTGCAGAGCGTCCTGGGGTTAAGTGCTTGGCGCACCGCTGAAAGAGGCTCGGCTTGTGCTTCGACACATGGATCTTTTACCGTTCGGCTGCTGATGTTGTGCTTGAGTTCAGATGTGTAATTAAGGGAGTAGTCTCGGTTATTTACTACTTATAATCACATCAAATCTAAACGGAGAATGTTTGGTTTCTTAATGCCGGTTGATGCTTGTGATTTCATTAGTGCTGAATGTGCTGAAATGGTTTTGAAACGACAAAGTAAGCAATTTTCTGTTTTGGCTTTTGGCCGATTGACCCTTTCCTTGATAGGCAATCCAGCCAATCATAACGCAGGCATTCTGTGCCCCAATCTTTTCTTGAACATTTATTGTATAACAGATAGATACATTTGGTACACATCATTTACAGTTATAGTCATTAGATTACATAAAACATAAAATTACATTCATGGAAATAAAATCTACATAAAAAATAGAATAAGGTTTATTAATAAGCAGACATTAGAATTTGTATTTAAAAATTACAACAAAAAAAAGTCACAGAAAAATTCTGTAAATAAATATTTGTGATAAATAAATTAACATCTTGCCAACATTGGGACACGTAATTGCATGACCAAAATAAATAGGGAAGAGTTTCAACGTTATTCTGACAAAAGGAGCAATTTGTGTCAAAGTCTGATCCAAATCTTTTCTTTTAGAAGTTTTTGACAGGGTAAATGTTATGTCTGTGCCCCCATCGATGTCTGTAATTTTGTCTGACATGCTTGGAGACCCAGAGAGACAACAAATTTGTCTTTTCTGTTTCTTATAATTTCATAGATGCATTATTATTGTGTTTTGGTTCGAGATGCTACTGCAGGGATCACCAAACTTGTTCTTGGAGGTCCGATTTCCTGCAGATTTTTGCTCCAACCCTAATCAAACACACCTGAACAAGCTAATCAAGGTCTTACTAGGTATACTGTACTTTAAATATCCAGGCAGGTGTGTTGAGGCAAGTTGGAGCTAAACCCTGCAGGGCATTGGACCTCCAGGACTGAGATTGGTGACCCCTGTGCTACTGTTTGTATGTGTTTGTGAATTTTGTGTTGGGGAAGGAGTAGGTAGCCTTTTAATTGTATTCAAATAATTCAAACTTCCAAATACTAAAATTGTGGGCTGTACTTGCAATCTTTATTTAGGTTTTATTCATTCATTCATTCATTTTCCTTCGGCTTTGTCTCTATTTTAGAGGTCGCCACAGCAGAATGAACCGCCAACTATTCCAGTATATATTCTATACGCAGCTGATCCTCTTACAATTGCAATCTAGTATTGGAAAGACCCATACACACTCACACATTCATACACTATAGACAATTTAGTTCATACAATTCATCTATAGCGCATGTCTTTGGACTGTGGGGGAAACCGGAGCACCCAGAGGAAACCTATGTGAACAAGGGGAGAACATGCAAACACCATACAGAAATGCCAACTGGCCCAGCTGGAACTCGAACCAGCAACTTTCTTGTTATGAGGCGACAGTGCTAACCACTGAGCCACCATGCCACCCCTTTTTGTTTTCATTTCTTTGCAAAACTTTTTACTTTTCACTTTCACATTTTGAGATACTCACAGTTTTTATCTCATATACTGTACATATTGCAGACCTTCATGCCTGCTTCTGTCTGAAATAAGTTGTCATTTTCCTGAAATTACTCACAATGTTTCTAAGGAGTGACACATTAATAGGGGAGCTGATGCTGAAAGCTTGTCAGACATAGAGAAGTGGGAGAAGGCTTTGCAAAGGGTCAAATGTATTCAATGAATCATGGAATTCTTAACAATGGTTGAGAATTTCTATTCATCACAAGTTGCATTATGAATTAATAATCAATGATCTAAGCATTTCAGTAGACTTAAAGCTGGACTGCAGAACAAATTTTGGCTGTGATTTTGCAGCCAGCGCTATATTCAGAGCTAATCTGCAGAGTTTGGACAGTTGTATTGCACACTGCCTGTTTCTTTTGTAATTTACCATTGAAGGTGATAGTATTAGCCCTCCTGTGACATTTTTATTCTTTTTAAAATAGGTTAGTGTTAGTGGAGTATGGACATTTTTACAGTGGATATGTTTACATTGACACCAATAATCGGATTTTATGTGATTAAGTCAAACATCTGATTTAGAGTTTACCATGTAAACAGGATTTTTTATTTAGAATTTTTTTTGATAAATTTAATCTGATTAAGGTAATAATTGAGCTAAAGAGAAATCAAATTAAGACATTCGAAGTTTGCCGATCTTAGTCGCATTATTGAAGTGAAGTACAGATATGTAAACATCGCAATCAAACTATTATTGTCATATAGAACTTTTTTCATCACGTTTTCCAACAGGATAGTCCATATACACACGACTGTTTGACACTATTCTTTGCACCTACAGAATCAGTGAAGACCACAGACACCTGCATCGTAAAATGTTTTTTTTTTTCTATCATTCAGCCTGCGGTATGAAATTCCATTAAAACTACAATCTTCTAGCAGTTCACACTTGCATCCAGTATCTCGTTTGTCATGAAAGTGAGAGTGCCAAACTGCAGCTAAAGTCGATAAATTAAAAATGAAACACCCGAAATTACATGAAACTCTGAAAGAAACGTGGATAGTGCTGTGACGCAACAACGTTAATCGAATTATGTGTTGTAACATGTAAAACGGGATCATGAAATGAACATTCATAAAGCAACTTAGCTTAAACACTTGTCTTAAGTAAATTAAGGCAAATATTTTGATTACTGATGTCTATGTAAGTGTAGTCATGGTTTCTTATATATATATATATTATTTTTTTTCTGGAGAAAGTTTTATTTGTTTTAGTTTGGCTAGAATAAAAGATTTTCTTTGTTTGTTTTTGTTTACATTTTAATGTCAATATTTGTAGCCCCAGTGCTTAATTTGTGAATTGCAAGGTCCCAGAACAGATTGGGGTAACGGATCTGGCATGTTAACCTGGGAGGTAGAGGTGTCAGGGATGAAAGTGTGTGTGTTTGCGGACGTAAGTGAAGTATCGTTGTGATGGCTGAGTGGTATCGCGGGCCAAAGGCCAAAGATACCAAAGGGTTGGGGAGAAGATGAAGAAAGTGAAAGTGAGGGGGATCAGTAAAATGAGGTGGCGGATCAGATTTCAGAGGTTTCGGATCCAGCGTGTTCCGGCATAAATTATGCCCTGAGTAGCCCTCTCCAAACTCCAAACCATTGTTGTCAAATGACTCACCTATTTAACCCAGGTTGTCTAGGTAACCTAAAAAAGATAAGCCTTTAAATTTCACTTTAAACTGAACACTAACAAAAGTATTTTATAGAAATGCTATGTGTGTCTTCATAGCAAAGACTAAGTAAATTGGTTATTTAGTTTTTAAGACTATTGTGGTGAAAAACAAATCTTCACTTGTATCTTCTAGCAACAAGATTGTGTTTCTCTGTGTGTTTGCTGTGTTTGGAGTGACTTTACATTCTGCTAGTGGGTAATCCTGTTAGGATTTCTAGTGTTTTAAAATCTGATTGAGTGAGCGCCATATAAATAGAGCAGAAGCTCTGCTGCATTTGATTGGCTAGACAGACAGACAATCTGACCATGACTCACAATCACATTTTTAATTTTTTGCCACTTTCCTGAGCCCTGGGCGGTTGCAGAGAAAGGTGTGATATTTCAGGAAACTTAATTCTGTAAGGTGATTTTCTCTCTCTTTCTCTCTCTCTCTCAGTACAATTCTAAACGAAAAAAAAAATAGCTCACGGCTATGTTACGTTCTATAGACTGTGACAAGCTGTTGCTTTTAGAAGAATCTGTAATTTCAGATCACACCATTGTTTACAGTGTTGTTACAGTATTACACATCATTTTCCAAGATTAAATTGCCTCATAACACTAGTCTAATGGTTGTTTATTCAGTTATGTTGATCTTCCCTAATAGATTTGCATTTATCCAAATTCCAAAAACACAATGCTACAATTTTTGTTAAATACTTTACTTGTATGATCAGCTTTTTTCTTACAGTGTCTGAAATGGTTGGTTCAAAGATCTGGTCCCTCTAAACTCGACTTTCTGACAGCTGCTCGTTCCTGATTGGTCAGATCTGTTCTAGTCTTTTGTGATTGGTTGATTGCTTACAGTCCACATCAACAACATGACCCAAACTCTTCCAGGTCTCTCATACAACTATAATATAAGTGTAAAAGAAAATGCTCTTCACGAGCAGCCATTGAAGATGAAGACATGCATTAAGCAAAGAAGATCCAATTCTCCATTTGTGCAAGAAATATAGCTGAAATAATTCATTTTAGGCAGTGCAGAGTTGATTCGTGAGTCAGATAACTCCACTTATCTGTACTTTGCAGACCTTTTGCATTCACAAATAGCTAAAGTACATACCGCGTGAAAGATAATGTGCAACAAAATCATAATAGTGGCATTTTTAAGTAATGCAATCTTATATATAAATCTATGTTAAGTGGTCTTGGACCATTTAGATGAAATCAGGGCAATATATTGGTGGCCATATTGATATCGGCCGATAAATTCTATTTTTAATTTTACCATTATCAGCCCAATAACAAAATTAGGCCAATATCTTAAATCTGATAAAAATTATGGATCATTTTCACCTGTTAAATCACCTCATGCTTGTTACCTTCATTATTTTGCAGGCATTTTGATTTTGATTAATGTGCAATGACTTGGTTCCTTTATTAAAATTTATTTATTTATTTAATTAATTATTTTTACTTTTTTTTGGTCAGACAGTAGATTTTAGTGAGAATTGTTCCCTATACTAAAGTGTGATCAAAAAAAAGTTATATTTATCGGCTAATATATCGGCTATCTGCCTCCAAATCTAAGATATCGTAGTTATCGGTTATCATATTGGTTAAAAAATTCTCAACTTAGGTTTTTAAATTAGAATCTGTTGTTCACTGTGTGTGTTTGGCTTTTGTTTTCGCAATCAAGTGAAAAAAATAGAAAACAACTTGTCATAATTGTATGAATTACTAATAAACAGCCGATATCTAAATAATAGACATATATCAAGACACTAGTTAATAGTGAGATGGGTCCCTATGCTAAAGTGTTACAGAATAAAAGTTATACTGTATTTATTGGCTAATATATCAGCTATCTGCCTCCAAATTTAAATTAAGTGAGATATCTATTAATCATATTGGTCAAATACACCTAATCATTGCATCTCTAGATAAATCTACCAATATGAATGCTCTTACAATGTACAAATAATAAAGCTGTTAGCGTTTCATGTAGCACATAATCATTGCACTACACTGCACATGGCCATTTGTACATATCCAATGCACTTACACATTTGTAAATGTTTGATACATACTTCTTCACACTTCTAATACACATATCTACTTGTAATTCCTGTTTATAACAAATAACAACCTGTATTTAATGTTCATTTCTATTTGTATATCCCTGATTATTAATAGCAACGTGTACAATACACTACCTGACAAAAGTCTTGTCGCCTATACAAGTTTTAGGAACAACAAATAATAACTTGACTTCTAGTTGGTCATTTGGTATCAGAAGTGGCTTATATGAAAGGCAAAGGCCTCTAGATTATGCCTATTTTACTTAAATATTAAAAATTAATGATTTAATTAGGACTATAAGGTCTGACTTTGCATAGACAAAAGTCTTAACAGTAATAATGTATAGTATAGAATATAAAGTCATGCTGCAGTGGAGAATGAATGAATATTGTGGATGACTCCCATGAGCTTGAAGGACGGCATCCATACATCTCTGCAATGACTCAAATAACCTTTTAATAAAGTCATCTGGGATGGCAAAGAGAGCGTTCTTGCAGGATTCATCTTCAATGTCTCCTTCTTAATCTTACCCCAGACATGCTCAATAATGTTCATGTCCGGTGATTGGGCTGGCCAGTCCTAAAGCACCTTGACCTTTTTTGCTTTCAGGGATGTTGATATGGAGGCTGAAGAATGAAAAATCTAAATAATACTCATAGTTTTCTATTATTGCATTTTGAACGTATCCCTATATACTGCACTTGCTGCTATTGCACTCCTGGTAAACTGCATTTCGTTGCCTTTTACATGTATAATGGCGATAAAGTTGAATGTAATCTAAAAAAAAAAACCAGCCTCCGTCTCTGCCAGTCACCCTCTTCAGTCATGTCATGTCAAGTCAAATCCAAACAAATGCGGAAATTATTCTGTCAGCCATTTAATGTCACACAGGCCATCTTCATCCACCTGTCCCTGCTGATTTCCCCATCCGTCTCTCTGTTAGAGTCGTGTAACTTGATGTGATTCCACGAAACTCTTATAACCCCGCAAGGCTAAGGCTCCTAAATATAGCCCCGCAATAACAAAGGGGAAGTGGATGAGCACACCGAAATGACACACTCAATAACCGCTCTCTCATTGTTTTTGTCCTTCCACGTCTCACTCTTTCTTTTCGTTTTGTCTGTCTTTTCTTTTTTTTGTCTCTGTTGCAAAGCATGCGTAGGAGTTTCTGAGATGTCTCTGCTAGAAGCAGTGCTGAAGTAGCACTGAACACAGGAGATGTGTCCTGCTTATGCAACGCAGGCACTAAAAACAGCGCTTAAGTGCATGTATGTTGTCTGATCGCACAAAGTAATGGTGGTCCATATGCATTATCTGAAAAAAAAAAAAAAACATATCAGAAAGACTGGATTTGATAAAAGCTGTGAAAATGTTGTTCTTAGAGACCAGAGAGTTATCAGAATCCATTAAGAATCGTAAATCTATTCTAATATATTTTATTAATATAGTGTAATATATATATATATATAGTTGAAGTCAGAATTATTATTAATTATAATTATTTTTTTTTTTTCTCTTGTAAATATATTAACCAAATGATGTTTAACAGAGCAAGGAAATTTTCACAGTTTGTCTAATAATATTTTTTTTTTAATCTGGAGAAAGTCTTATTTGTTTATTTCGGCTAGAATAAATGCAGTTTTTTTTTTTTTTTTAACATTTTAAGGTCTTTATTATTAGCCCCTTCAAGCTATTTCTTTTCAATAGTCTACACCAGGGGTGGCCAGTCCTGTTCCTGGAGATCTACCTTCCTGCAGATTTCAGTTGCAACCCTTATCAAACACCTGTCTGTATTTATCAAGTGGATTTCAGGTCCTAATTAATTGTTTCAGGTGGGTTTGATCAGGGTAGGAGCTAAACTGTACAGGAAGGTAGATCTCCAGGAACAGGATTGAGCACCTCTGGTCTACACGAAAAACCATCGTTATACAATAACGTGTCTAATTACCCTAATCTGCCTAGTTAACCTAATTAACCTAGTTAAACCTTTAAATGTCACTTTAAGCTGTATTAAGTGTCTTGAAAAATATCTAGTCAAATATTATGTACTGTCATCATGGCAAAGAGAAAATAAATCAGTTATTAGAAATAAGTTATTAAAACTATTATGTTTAGAAATGTGTTGAAAAAATGTTTGTCTTTACTCAGTGTTAAACATCACTTGGAAATTATTTAAAAAAGTATAAAACTGCTTAAATTTGTGTGCTCTTATTATTTATTCAATCAAAACAACTTTCACTTTCTTGTTAAAAACCTCTCTTGATGTTTTACATTGTTATTTAACAGAATATGGTAAATTACTGTTAATTTAGAAGTATTTCTAAAGTATCTTTAAAGCTAAAATAAATTTGGGTACCAAAACTGGCAGTTTTTAGCATAAATAATAGCTGTTTAACAGTGTAGGCCAAATTCTGTAAACAAATATTTTCGCACTTCTCAAGTCAACGGGTTTTTGGATGATTTTTAGGTCAAATCGTGAGAGCTAAATTTGGTTACACACTCACTCCAATGTATGCCAAAATAGGACAGAATAATGCATCATGTCTTTCTGTTTCATGCTGACTTCAACACTGATAACCCTCCGGGGAATCTTATAGCAATGTTTAACAAAAACCAACAACTGAATAGACATTTCTGAGATGTATATGCTTATGCAGATGCTTATGTACATGTTATCAAGGCTAATACCTCACTTTTGTCCATCCTGTGTAAACGGCAGTGATTATGTATGTATGAGTTTGCATGAATGCTCCAGCAGTCCTCAGAGAATATGTCTTCCAGTCGGATGCCATTTCACTGAAATAGTGGGTCACTACAGCAGGAAACAGCCACCAAATTAGCCAGGAATCAACTTAAAGGGGACCTATAATGCAAAAATCACTTTTATAAAAGTGAAATACACAGTTGTGTGGCAACAGTGTGTGAATATAACCAGCCTCTCTAATGGTCAAAATAAATTCATTCTGTTTTTATAATCGCACTTGATAAAAAGAGTCTGCAAAAACACTTTGATTGGCGTTTTCTCATTGTAAGTGTCATTAGAGGGGGAAAGCCCCGCCCTTTAGTCACAATCTCACCCTCATTAGCATAAACAGCCCTGAGTGAGAAGCAACTGAACACTGTTCTTTTGACATTCTCAGTTTTTTACTGAGAATGTTAGTCACGTTTTAAATCTGCCACTATGCTGACGCACAGGCATTTGCAGCTCCGCCCTCTTTCAAAAAGAACACAATGGCTACATCCGAAACCGCATACTTCCATACAGTACAGTACACTAAAATCAGTATGCGAGCTGAGTAGTATGTCCAACTTCATAGAATTCGAAAATCAGTATGCGAGAATTACCCGGATGACTTACTACTTCCGGCGAGATTCTGAAGTGCGCATTCCATGCACGCTGCGCTATCCCATGATGCCCTGCGAGAGAATTCATAAATGAAAGTGAAGCAATGCAACTGATCATGTGACCATGACAAAATGGCGGATGTAGTACGTCCGAATTCCCTTCATACTTTTTACATTCATTCTGTATAGAACATACTTTTCTAACGGGTGAGTACGTATAAATTTAAATGCAGTACCGACTGAGTAGTACGCTGTTTCGGACGCAGCCAATGACATTTGAATTTAAAGCGACAGTAACCAAAATGACACAATTAAGGTCAAAACCTATAAAGGGGCATTTTTAAAACTTATAAAACATTATTTATGTGGTATTTTGAGCTGAAACTTCACATACACACTCTACAGACCCATCTTGTAAAAGCAGTGTAAGGCCTAATTCCAGCTTTGTTAAAGAACTAATTAAATGTGAAATATTCTATTTCTGAGTTTGTCCTACATAAACCATAAGAGCAGCATCAATGTTAGATTCAATCATCAAAGTTGATTATTAAATATAAATGTGCCTCCCTGCAACACTATTGACTTGAGCAGCTGGCCGAGTTTCTGTCTTTTTTTTTCAATTTTTTCTTCTTGGTAAGTGATTTTCTTCATATTACGGAGAATCTGAGACCTTTATAGGGTTCAGAAATAGCTGCCAGTCTGTCATTGCTCAAATAGAGCTGCTCATTTATTTAGGAGCAGTCAAGTGTTGCTGCAGTCTGAGCTTTTCTTTTAACTTGTTTTTTTTTCTGGCATCTCGTGTTTTGCACATCATTTAATGTGGTCAAATTTATCATGACAGGTTTTGTGTGCTCGCTTTGAGTTTATTGTATTGGTGTGCATAAACATAATATGTAATGCTCTGTACAACGAGTTCTTTTCAAGTTGCATATTTGCACATTGACATGGATAAATCATATTTAGCAACATATTTAAATACTATTTACATATGTGAACATACTTTTTTGTAAAATGACTTTTTTTTATTATCATTGTTTATCATTATTTGTCTTTCATTGTTTAGCATTTGTACACATTGTATATAATATATGTTATATTTTAAATGTATGTATATATATATATATATATATATATATATATATATATATATATATATATATATATATATATATATAATATATGCAAAAATATTTTATGTAAGATATAAATGAAACATAAAAAATTGTATTATAATATATTTCGAACTTTAATTCAAGAAAGAATATTTTATATTAGAATATTGATTATAAGATTAAGTATATTTTTGAGAATATTTATATAATAAAATATTACAATATTAATATTTACTTTATATTAATTTGAATAATTTATATATTAACTTCATATTACATACAGTACATATAATTGTTTTTTTTAATTTTATTTTTTTATTTATTTTTTTCAAAAGTATGACCAAATTGTTCAGCTCCATGTGCAGCCACTAATGATAAATGTGTATTTTACTTTATTTATATCATATTGTTTGTGTATTTCATTCATTTAATTTAATTTATTTTTTTATTGTTTATTATTTTTTGTTTTATTCGTTTTTTATTTGTTTAAATAATTTTATTTGTTTTTTATTTATTTTTATTTGATTTTATTTAAATATTTATTTATTTAATTAAATTAAATTTAATTAATTTATTTTTTTATTTTAATATTTTAGTTAGTCTTTAATTAGTTTTGTATTTGATTAAATATTAACAATATTTTATTATTATTTCATTTGATTTATTTATTTATTTTTATATTTTCTATATATTTTTTATAATTTTGTTTTGTTGTGTTGTATTTTATTTTACGTTAGTTTCATTTCACAAAATAATGACCAAATTGTTCAAATATATTATTATTATTTTTATATACATTTTTTATTATTATTATTTGAAGTTTAAAATAAAAAAAAATAGACTTCTGCACAAGAATAAAAAAGAGCTCTAAAAATTGAGTACTGAGTCCTTCAGTTATCTTGCATCTGAAGTCTGTAAGTGCGAGTTTTGAGTTTACGCTGAAGGAAGAGTTATATAAATGTGAAGTTGTGTTGTTGCGTTCTGTGGTAAAGACTTTGACTGCAACACTGTGTCTGTGTGTTTGTGTGTGTGGTAGTAGTGTGGTTTTCTCCAGAGCTGTGTGGCTTTTTAAGTGTGTTGTGAGGTTGTGTTCAGGAGATAGTAAAGTCTGCTCCCTGTCATCACTTTCTTAACACCCTTCTTCAAAACCACAGGGATATTTTGATACCACTGAATCTGAGAGTTTCCTTTTCTGTCACATACACACACACACACATTTACACAAAATCACACACAAGCTGCTCTACCCAGACAGTGAATTTTCCTCCTACGCTTGTGTCTCAATCACAGACTTACACAAGTGTCTAACACACACTGAGAAATAACACCTACGCACACACTCACAGACACACACCATATACACCCTGCTAAAGTGTTAATTGGCTTCATTTAAATGTGCTTTAAATAAACGCAATAGATTTAGCATGTCAGGAGTGTGTGAATTCGTGTAAGTGTGTCTGCGTGTTTGTGTTTTTGATGGAAAGACTCTTTTTTTGGGGGGGAGGAGATCTGTCATAAGTACTTCATTCGGGTTGCTAGGTTACGGCCTGGAAAATGTTCCTGAATGAATTATGAAGTCCCGATAAACATGCGCGCGCAATATCATAACACACTGTTTCTAATCAGTACAGATGTAGATTTTAATTAGACTTCTGAGATTAGAATAGAGTTTAGAACATTTGTAGTCCTTGCGGTCCAATGAAAAGGCATTAATTAATATATGCGTATAAACACCACACCTCTTTAATGCGTGTGCATATGTAGCAGTACATTTGAAATATGTTATATGAATGAATAGTTTCAAATTTCAGCAGAATTCATGTAAGAAGTACAATACCCATGATCCTGAGCAGAAAATCCACCAATCAGAGCTGCAGTGAGCAAAGTGCATCAAATTAGGTCATTTTGCTTCGCCCACTCCCATTAAGCACTGAAGATATATATATCTTTCTCCATTGTTCTTAATTAGGTTTTATAATTTGCAATGATTCATGGGATTGTAGTACTTAACTGGTTTGATGAGGGAAAGAACTACAATCCCATGAATCTCTGCAAAAAATAAAGTCAAATTAAGAAAATGGAGAATTATAACGTTGTTCGTTTGGGAAACAAAATATTTTTAGGTTTATTTTAGTGCACAGTGGGAGTGGGTGGAGTTAAGGATCTAATTTAACACAATTTGCTCACTGCAACTCTGATTGGTTGATTTTTC
The DNA here is from genome assembly GCF_052040795.2 of Danio rerio. Lineage (NCBI taxonomy): Eukaryota > Metazoa > Chordata > Actinopteri > Cypriniformes > Danionidae > Danio > Danio rerio. The sequence goes on from NC_141035.1 coordinate 43,654,602, forward strand.
TGCTCAGAATTATGGATATTGTAGTTCTTCAACATGAATTCTATCAGACAGATTGGAGAAAAAAAGAATTATGTCAAACAGAAGTTGAGTTTGTTATCACTATCATTAATATTGTTGTTCTTAATATTGTCAATAGTAATGTTATACATTTTTATTAGTATTATTGCTATTTTGCACTTTTTATTTTTTTATTGTCACTTTTGCAATTATTATTATTGTTGTTATTGTTATTATTTTTATTGTCGCTGTTGCAGTCACTATTATTTTGTCAAGTTATATTATTATTATTATTATTATTATTATTATTATTATTAATAATAATAATAATAATAATAATAATAAGTTTATTATTGCTTTTGTTTTTGTTAATAGTGTCTATTATTATTATTATTATTATTAATGTTATTATTGCTGTTGTTGTTTTTGTTAATACTGTCAATATTTTTATTATTACTTTATTTTTATTGATATTATTATGGGGCGACGCAATGGCGCAATAGGTAGGGCTGTTGCCTCACAGCAAGAAGGTCGCTGGTCCGAGCCTCGGCTGGGTCAGTTGGCGTTTCTGTGTGAAGTTTGCATGTTCTCCCTGTGTTCGCGTGGGCTTCCTCCGGGTGCTCCGGTTTCCCCCACAGTTTAAAGACGTGCTACAGGTGAATTGGGTTGGCTAAATTGTCTGTAGTGTATGAGTGTGTCTGTGTGTGTGTGTGCATGTTTTCCAGAGAAGGGTTGCGGCTGGAAGTGCATCTGCTGTGTAAAAACATGCTGGATAAGTTGGCGGTTCATTCTGCTGTGGGGACCTAGGATTAATAAAGGGACTGAGCCAAAAAGAAAATGAATGAATGAATTAATTAATTATTTTATTATTACCACTTTGCATTTTTATTTTTTTTATTGTCACTTTTGCTTGTTATTATTATTAATATTAATATTATTATTTTATTATTGTTGTTGTTATTATTGTCAATTTTATTAAAGAAAATGAATTTTATTATTATATTATTATTGCCACTGCGTTTTTATTATTTTTATTGTCATTGCTACATTTACTAATATTTTTGTCACTATTATTATTATTATTATTATTATTATTATCCATTCATTCATTCATTCATTCATTCAGTCATTTATTTTTTTTTTTCGGCTTAGTCCCTTTAGTAATCTGGGGTCGCCACAGCGGAATGAATCAGCAACTTATCCAGCATATGTTTTACACAGCGGATGCCCTTCCAGCTGCAACCCATCACTGGGAAACATCCATACATTCTCATTCACACTCATACACTGTATGGACAATTTAGCCTACCCAAATCGTCTATACCGCATGTCTTTGAACTGTGGGGGAAACCGGAGCACCCGGAGGAAACTCACGCGAACTTCTTGGGGTTAGGCGACAGCACTACCTACTGCGCCACCACGTCGCCCCCATTATTATAATATTTTTTTTAATTATTATTATTATTGTTATCATCATTATTATAATTATTATTATTTCTGCTTGACTCTGCATGCCATATATGATAAATGCCAACAAATCCAACAACCCGAGCATTGCCCCACACACAACACATTCATTTGTAAAGCCGAAAAGCGATGGCGTGTCTAGAAAGCACCAGGATCAATTATTAAACCAAAGATTAGTCGAAGATCAAAGATGGAAAGAAAGATTACACAAACACACCGAGAACTCGCATTTTCCCTCATCGCTCCTCATTCTTCGCTGTACTACACTCAGACTAATTTGAGGCTGATTTGTATTCTGTTCTTAACGAATCTATAAGAGGCCTGCATATTTAATCTCACTTACACACCCTGACTTACAGTAAGAGGATGCTGGGAAGAGCAGGATGGAGATAATTGGAGTCTCATTAATAATTGATCACAGAGATTATGGCAATGAAGTGCATTACCAACACTGATATTTGCGCACACACACACACACACACACACACACACACACACGTGCAGCTTCCGTGTGCCAGTCTTTCATTGACTCTTATCGCTCTTATCTGGGTCAGACAGAAGAAACACTACAACAGAGGAAAAGTGGAATAATCTGTCCATTTCCACTGGTTTATTTGCGCTCGCGTCTCTCTATCTGCTCCCTCAGCTCTGGCAGAAATATCAGCGTCCAGCCAGGACTGCTCTGTGTGTGTGTGTGTGTGTGTGTGTGTGTGTGTGTGTGTTTAGTTGAGGACTGGGACTAAATTGTCCACAAAAATGGCTTAATTTGGGACAGTTTTCCACTTGGAATCAAGGCATAACAAAAAATTGTGAATATGAATGTTAATCATCATCATCATCATCATCATGATAGCAATTATGTGCGTCCGTGCGTGTGTGTGGGTGAGTGTCTGTGTGTGTGCATGCTTGTGTACATGTAAGGGTTTTTGTGTGTATGTGTGTGTGTGTGCGTACTTGTGCACATGTGTGGGTTGTGTGTGTGTGTGTGTGTGTATACTTGTACACATGTAAGTGTTATTGTGTGTGTGTGTGTGTGTGTGTCTGTATGTGTGTGCATGTGTGTGTGTGCGTGTGTGTGTGTGTGTGTTTGTGTGTGCGCATGCTTGTACAGATGTGAGTGTTGTGTGTATGCGTGTGAGTGTCGGTGTGTATGTGTGTGTGCATGTGCACGTGAATGTTGTTGTGTGTGTGCGTGTGTGTCTGTGTGTGTGCATACTTTTGCACATGTGAGTTTTCGTGTGTGTGTGTGTGTTTGCGCATCTGCTTTTTATGTGCGTGTGTGTGCACACTTGCACATATGAGTGTTTTTGTGTGTATGTTTGTGTGCGTGTGTCTGTGTGCGTGTGTGCATACTTGTGCACATGTGAGTGTGGGTGTGTGCATCTGTTTATGTGTGCATGTTCCTACTTTGCACATAAGTGTTGTATGTTTGGGT
>NC_141035.1:43662500-43687500 GCF_052040795.2 Danio rerio
AGTGGTTAGTGTAATTATTTGCAAAATAATGAGTTATTGTTATTAAATTGCATGTTCACTGAAAAATTATAGTAAGGGATTTCTGTAGGTAATTTAATTACAGTTACTTATAATATGCTCATCTTGAAAACTACATAAATTAAACAGCTTTATATAAATAATTTCAGACATGCGGAGTGTCTGTGTGTTATATATATATATATATATATATATATATATATATATATATATATATATATATATATATATATATATATATATATATATATATTTGTATGTATGTATTTTCAGATATTTTGCATAATAGGAAACTAGAGAATTTTGTCTGATATTTGTCTGAAATTTGCACATGCTTACACAATTCAATGTATTGGAAACAATAAGAATAATTTTAAATAGTTTGTCAATAATTTGAAGCTTTTTGTGTTTTGAAACATATATTGCTTACAATGTAAGCGTTATTTTATTTAAAAACAAAACTGAAAGTTCCTATAGACTAAAAATATCAACCAAAAATATGGGCACAGTGTCTGTGACGTTACCTATGGATTTCTGAAGAGTGCAAATGAAGCTACAAGTGGGCATGGGCATGCATCACTCCGTAGTAACCAAAAATGGGCAAAGAGGCGGGGCATAGGCGGAGCTAAATATGCCTGCTTGTAGAGGTCTGCGCGGAACAATTTTTTAAATTCTGCTCCTGCAAGATTTTGTTCCACAACCGACAGCTCCCTTCCTATATTCACCCGCTGCCAGACATGCATTTTCCACCCAACACGACCGTTCCTGCTAAATTTAGATCTGGTTTTCAAAATCTTACATTTAAATTGGATACCACTAATAGAGAGAGATAACAAAAAAAATGTGTAATGTGCAAGCATTGTTGGCTAAATATCAGTTTTGCTTGCCCCTTTGTGATGAGACATGTGTGCCGCTTTAAACCTGAGGTCTTGTTACTGCTAAAGGGTAAAACTTTGAGGTATTATCGTATCTCGCAAAGGCCTTTTTTTATCCAATTGCATCTATGACGCATGAGAAATACTCTACATCAGACTTGACTGATGTTGGTTTCCTGACAGTAAACTGACCTTTTTTAATGCAAGCTGAAAGACAGCCAATCATCACTTTGCTCTCCCATGTTGGTAAACCCGCTCTGAGGACTGTTATGCAGATGATGCACGCACAGACTGTGTGAAAAGCAAGCATGTGTAGAAAGCACTGGTCCTTTCGTTCATCGTGTAACAGTCATGAGCACTGGCTGTACCGGTGCTCAATAAGAATGAGGAAATCCCAGATATGCAATTCTGAAATAACGTCGGGACTTGAGAGTGCTATATTGTTAGAACAGCCACTCCATTCAAATTACACAAGAGTTACCAATCGCTACCGCGATTTATTTGGAAATCTGGCCGGGTCAAGCGAAACAGCCACGTGAATGCAGACCTCCCTGCTGAAAAATCCAGCTTAAACCAGCCTAGGCTGGTTGGCTGGTTTTAGCTGGTTTCCAGCTATTTCCAGCCTGGTCTTAGCTGGTCAGGCTGAAAAATGACCAGCTAAATCTAGCTAAAACCAGCTTGACCAGCCTGATTTAAGCTGGACATAGCTGATTTTGGCAGGGCTTCCAGGCTGGCTAGGCTGGTCAAGCTGGTTTTTGCTGGTCATCTCCCAGCCTGACCATCTAAGACCAGGCTGGAAAAGGCTGGAAACCAGCCTGGAAATGGCCAAAACCCCTCTAAAACCAGCCTGGACAACCAGCTAAAACCAATCAACCAGCCTAGGCTGGTTTAAGCTGCTTTTTCAGTAGGGCTCTATTTGCTTGCATTTTGCTTAGATGTGTTTTACTTTGGAAGAAACACTTAATACTTCATTTAATGTGATTTGTTTGTGTTCTGAACACATGTGCTGGGTTTGTGTACTATATCAATAAAGTGTTTACTGTGTTTGGTGTTTTAAACACTGTGCTGTAATACATTGAGTTCTTATTACGCTTTTCTACATGAGGAAATTGCTAATTACTTGCAAACTGAGGTAACGTGACAGCAAGTAGCAAAGGCGTAGCTGTCACTCAAGTAGCCACGGCCTTAATTATGTCAAATTTTGAGGCTTAATGTAAATGATGATACAATAAATGAAATGTCATCCCCTCACAGTTATCATGCAGGGTAATATTAGCGATATACACCAAAATCGTTTTTGTACTAGGCTGTAAAAACCTTTTTGTCTGATGGGCATTTTAACATTGGAGTCAATAGAAATGACCTCTGTTTTGGAGCCAGCCCTAGTGGCCTTTCGATGAATTGCAATTACAGTTACTTTCGTATTTACATTACTTTACGAGTCTTCACTAAGGCAAAGCTTCCAGCCTCCGCTGCTGAGACTGCAGCTCTGCACGAGACGTTTGGCCAGCGAAGAAATTAAAATGGTCGTGCCCAACCGAGTCTGGTTTCTCTCAAGGTTTTTTCCTTCACTTTCGCCAGTTGGTGAAGTTTTTTTTCCCTCTCCGCTTTCGCCACTAGCTTGCATGGTTTAGGATCTGTAGAGCTGCGCATCGATGGATTTGCTCTCCAGTGTCTAGACCCTCAGTATTGATTATTCAACCACACTGAACTGAGCTAAACTGAACTGAACTTAAACACTAAAAGCTGAACTACACTGTTCTAATTTACTATGACCTTTTATGTGAAGCTGCTTTGACACAATCTACATTGTAAAAGAGCTATATAAACAAAGGTGAATTGAATTAAATTGAATTACTTTATGCGGGAGAGCAGGATGTTGCTGCTTGTTTCTATGCATTGAGATTTATAGTAATTTTTTGTATTTAGCCAAGTAATAAAATAGCTCACCAAGTAACTACTTTTCAGACAAACTAATTAGAAATGTAATACTCTTGTCATGGTGTACATTGTAATTAATAATTAATTGCCTTTCTCATAAGTATCATACCAAATGCTGATCCTGTTTCATATTGTGTATTTAAATATGAATAATATATGTAATAAAAATAATGCATGTGTAGCTCCGTAGCTATTTTTAAGTACTTATATTGTTTGTTTGTGTGTGTTTTGACAGGTTGAGGATGTGAATGATAACTCTCCCCTAACGTCTGAACCGATGTATCACGCCACAATCCTGGAAAACTCCCCGAAGGATCAGTCGGTGATCCAGATCCAGGCGCAGGACCCTGACGCTACGACTGCAGAGCCCCGTCTGTCTTTCCGCATCTCCAGTGGGAACCCGCAGAACTTCTTCAGCATCAACCCGCGCACCGGTCAGTGTCCGCCAGTCACTCTCTGTTTGCATGACAGATGGAATAAATTAATGTCTCTTTTATTTAGTTGAGTTGATATCAACGTTCACCCCCGAGTTGGCTTTTCTCCATGTTTTCCGATTTCCCCCACAGTTCAAAGACATGCGCTATAGGTGAATTGAATAAACGAAATTGTCCGTAGTGTATGAGTGTGTGTGCGAATGGGAGAGTGTATGGGTTTTTGTCAGTGCTGGGTTGCAGCTGAAAGGGCATCCGCTGCATACATGTGCAGCGACATCTTATTTCGACATTTATTTGACAACATATGCCAGAATAAATTGTGGTTCATTCTGCTCTGGTGACCCCTGATAAATAAAGGACTAAGCCTAGGGAAAATTGAATTGAATTGAATTGAATATCGATGGTGCCCAAAAATATGATCTGTCCATCCATCTGTCATTCTTTTGTTCGTTCTGTTTGTTTTATTCTTTCATTTGTTTGTTTGCAATGTCGTTGTATCATTCCCTTGTTTTTGTTTGATCGATGCGTTGTTCTTTTTATTGCTTGAATAAATGTTGCTTTTTATAGATTTTTGTTTATTTTTGATTGTTTGTTTTGTCTTCTTTGTTTGTTGTCTTCTTCTGTTATCTGTTTGTTATTTCTTCTATTCTTTGTTTTTTGTTCTGCTTTTCTATCATCCTCTGTCTCTTGTTTGTTGTATTTCTGTTGTTTGTTTGTTTTTATTCCACTTTCTAATATTTGTTTGTTCTCTCTTTTGTTGTTTGTTCTATATCCGATGTTCAGTTGTTTATTTGTCCTTTCTTTCAGTCTTTTGTTTCTTCTTCCTTCTATTGTTCATTTGTTTGTTTGTTCTTTATTCTATTGTTCATTTGTTTGTTTGTTCTTCATTCTATTGTTCATTTGTTTGTTCTGCCTTTCTATCACTTGTTTGATCTTCTGTTGTTTGTTTGTTCTATTTCTATATGCGTTTAATTATTTTTGTTCTGCCTTATTATTGTTTGTTTTCTATTTGTTTGTTGTTATCTTCTATCATTTGTTTGTTTATTGTTTTTTCTTTGTTCTGTCCTGTTTGTTTGTTTGTTCTATATCTTTTCAATTATTTATTTGTTTTACCCTTTTATCATTTGTTTGTTTGATTTTTGCATTTTTATCATTTGTTTGTTCTGCCTTTCTTGTTTGTTTTTTCTATTTTTAATTTGTTTGTTTTATTTCTCCCTTTCTATCATTTGTTTGTTCTATCTTCTGTTGTTGTTTTTTTTGTTCTATATTTGTTTAATTATTTTTGTTCTGTCTTTCTAATGTTTGTTTTTAAATTTTCTTTAATTTGTTTGTTTTATTTCTGCCTTTTTATCTATTGTTTGTTCTATATCTGTTTAATTATTTATTTGTTCTGCTTTTTTATCATTTGTTTGTTTGAATTTGGCATTTTTATCATGTTTGTTCTGCCTTTCTAGTGTTTGTTTGTTCTGTCCTCTGTTGTTTGTTTGTTTGTTTGTTCTATATCTGTTCAATTATAGATTTGTTCTACACATTTATCATTTGTTTGTTTGATTTTTGCGTTAATCATTTGTTTGTTTGATTTTTGCATTATTATCATTTGTTTGTTCTGCTTTTCTTGTTTTTTTTTCTATCTTCTTTAATTTGTTTGTTTTATTTCTCTCTTTCTATCATTTGTTTGTTCTACTGTTGTTTGTTTGCTCTATATTTGTTCAATTATTTATTTGTTCTACCCTTTTATCATTTGTTTGTTTGATTTTTGCATTATTATCATTTGTTTGTTCTGCTTATCTTGTTTGTTTTTACTATCTTTTTTTATTTTTTGTTTTGTTTTACTTCTCCCTTTCTATCATGTGCTTGTTCTGTCCACTGTTCTTTGTTTGTTCTATATCGGTTTAATAATTTTTTGTTCCGCCTTTTACTTTTTTTCCGCTTTTATAGTTAGTTTGTTCTGCCTTTCTTGTTAGTTTTTTTCTATTTCTTTCTGTTTGTTTGTTTGTTCTATATATGTAAAATTTTTAATTGTGCTGCCCTTTTATCATTTGTTTGATTTTTGTGTTTTTGATTGTTTGTTCTTTTTATTGTTTGTTTTTCTATTTTCTATTTAATTCGTTTTTTTCTGCATTTATTTCCAAAATGTATTTGTTCTGCCCTTTTAACATTTGTTTGTTTGATTTTTGCATTATTATCATTTGTTTGTTCTGCCTTTCTATTGTTTGTTTTTTTCTATCTTCCCTGAGATCTATTGTTTGCTCTGTCTTCTGTTATTGATTTGTTTTTGTTTGTCTTAGTCTTGGACTGTTTATTTGTTTATTTTTATTTCTGTTTTTTGTTTGTTTGTTCCTTCTATTTTTAATTTGTTTGTTCACACTGTCTTTCATTTGTCTGTTGATCTATCTATCTATTTATCTATCTATCTATCTATCTATCTATCTATCTATCTATCTATCTATCTATCTATCTATCTATCTATCTATCTATCTATCTATCTATCTATCTATCTATCTATCTATCTATCTATCTATCTATCTATCTATCCATTTATCTGGCCATCCATCCATCCATCCATCCATCCATCATGTTGATTTTATAACATTTATTTGTTCAGTTTTCCTGTCGTTTGTTTGTTTGTTATTCTGTTCTTTTGTGGTTTGTTTTTAATCTACCTTACCATTGTAACTTATCTGAAAAACATGGTAATTTCTTTGCTCGTTTTTCAAACAAGCATATCATAAATCTACAGTGTAGATATAGCAAATTATTTATTCACACACTCATTAATTCTGCTCGTTGATTATTTAAATTCACTCTCACTTTTAAATATGTATGTGCATCTGGGTTTATGAGTTCAAGGTCTTTCGCTGCTCTCTGCATTATGACATCATCGTCTGAAAGCACTGTACATCCTTGCTGCTGATTGGCTGGTGCTACGGTTTTTGCTTTTGATTGACAGTTTAATTTCATAGCCATGGGCCCTTCCCTCCAGCCGCACTGCCCATAGTGCATGTCAGCAGGAGGCGCCGATCCTAATTAAAAACTTTGTAAAGGTCACAAAAGGTCAAGCTGTCAGAAAGACGGAAGGCAACGGTGAAAGGGAAGAGAAAGATCATTGTGAAAGAGAAAGAGCATTGTGCGGTTTGATGCAATAACTCTGTTTTCATAAAATGTGCGTTCTGGAGAACTCACAACACATCAATTTTCTGCAGATTTTTTGCCTGTTTGTTGTTTGAAAGGGTGTGTGTGTTTCAATGTGTGTGTGTTTCTGTGTGTGAAGAAGTTCGATCTTTGTGAGCTGTTTACAGATCAATGAGAAGCACCGGTCACCATCTATAGATCCTTCTGGAAAAGAGTCCAGTTAAAAATGGCATTGCTGAATACAACAAATGGCTCTAACACACAAACTCTTTATCTATTTCTTTCTTTCTTTCTTTCTTTCTTTCTTTCTTTCTTTCTTTCTTTTTTCTTTCTTTCTAAATTTCTTTCTAAATTTCTTTCTTTCCTTCCTTCCTTCCTTCCTTCCTTCCTTCCTTCCATCCATCCATCCATCCATCCATCCATCCATCCATCCATCCATCCATCCATCCATCCATCCATCCATCCATCCATCCATCCATACATACATACATACATAATTCCTTGTATCATTACATCTATCTATCCATTTATCCATGCATCTATCTATCTATCTATCTATCTATCTATCTATCTATCTATCTATCTATCTATCTATCTATCTATCTATCTGCCCGTCTGTCCATCCGTCTCTTTCCATCCATCTGCCAATCCATCATTTCATCAATCTATCAATCATTCATTTCATCCGTCTATCATTTCATTCATCTATCAATCCATCATTTCATTCATCTATCAATCCATCATTTCATTCATCTATCAATCCATCATTTCATCTACCTATCATTCTATCCATCCATACATAATTCCATTCATCATTACATCCATTCATCTATCCATCCCAATCATCTTTCCCTCCCTCCACCCATCCATCCCTCCATTAATTATTCTATCCATCCATACATTGTTCCATCCATACAAACATAGTTCCATTCATCCAAACATAGTTCTATTTATCCATTCATTCATTCCACCCACCCATCATTTCGTCCATCCATCCGTTCATCCATTCGTCCGTCTGTCCATCAATCCACCTTTCATTTCATTTATCCATCCATACATAATTTTGTTCATTACATATATTCATCCGTCCCAAATATCTCTCCATCCCATCTATCTGTCCGTCCATATTCTAAAGTTTGTTTTATCACTATGTTGTTCATTTCATTATTGTATGATTTATTCTATTGTTCTATCTACCATTCTGCCTTTTGTTGTATAATTCTGTCATGCCATCTGTCCATCCATCCATCCATCCATCCATCCATCTATCCATCCCAATCTTCATTACATCAGTTTATCTATTTATCTGCTCATTCATCCATCCATCATTCCATCCATCATTTTATCCATCTATCATTCCATCCATCATTCCATCCATCCATCATTCCATCCAACCGTCCGTCCATCCGTCTATCTGTTCTTCTATTTGTCCGTCCGTCCATCCATCCATCCATCCATCCATCCATCCATCCATCCATCAATCAATTAATTTTGTATTTCTCTCTCTCTCTTTCTCTCCTGTTTGATTTGAGTGTTGTATTTGTGTACTGTAGTAAAAGCTGTCTAAATGTTAATCAAAGAGACAGAGGCCTGCTCTCTCCTCTCACCTGTTGGCATCATAAGAAAGGCCCTTTCAGTGTTTAAATGTGCCTGTAATAGAAACCATTATACATCACCATCTCTCTGGCACACTCTCTGCAGCTCTATTTGTTGGCCTTTTATTTGAAAACTTGTTTGTCTGTTTATGTATATAGATTACATGAATTATTGATGCCGAGTCAAATATGCCGAGCGCGGAGAGAGAGATGGAATTACCGCTCTCTGGAAACATCATTCAGTTTCAGGTTTAAATAGATAGTAGATGTGAGGAGGAAACTTGTGGAGAAGTATTGAGCGATGCTGTAAAGAGGTGAACTCGAGGGTCAATTTATTATTCTGTTGAGTTGAAATTGACGTTTCTGCGTTAGATGTTGATTTTTCTAATAGTTTTTGTTTCCAAGCGTAGTCATAGGATGTTGAAAGGAAGAATGTTACACAGATTTGTACTTTCAAGGTCTTGTTATATGACCGTTTGTTTATTTAATTACATCTGTTTGTCTGTCTCAGTTGTTTGTTCTGTATGAGTGTAGTTTGTTTGTTTGTTTGTTTGTTTGCTTATTCTATCTGTTGTTAGTTTGGTTGTTTAGTTATGTTCGTTTGTTGGTTTGGTTGTTTCGTTAGGTTCATTCGTTTGTTTGTTTGGTTGGTTATGTTCGTTTGTTTGGTCGTTTTGTTATGTTCATTCGTTTGTTTGGTTGGTTCATTATGTTCGTTTGTTTGGTCACTTCGTTATGTTCGTTTGTTTGTTTGGTTGTTCCATTATGTTCGTTTATTTGTTTGGTCGTTTTGTTATGTTCATTTGTTTGTTTGGTTGGCTATGTTCGTTTGTTTGGTCGTTTCGTTATGTTCATTCATTTGTTTGGTTGGTTTGTTATGTTCGTTTGTTTGTTTGGTTGTTTCGTTATGTTCATTCGTTTTGTTTGTTTGTTTGGTTATGTTTGTTTGTTTGTTTGGTCGCTTAGTTATGTTCGTTTGTTTGTTTGGTTGTTCTGTTCTGTTCGTTTGTTTGTTTGGTCGTTTCATTATGTTCATTCATTTGTTTGGTTGGCTATGTTCGTTTGTTTGGTCGTTTCGTTATGTTCATTCATTTGTTTGGTTGGTTCGTTACGTTCGTTTGTTTGGTCGCTTCGTTATGTTAATTTGTTTGGTTGGTTGTTCTGTTATGTTCGTTTGTTTGTTTGGTCATTTCGTTATGTTCATTTGTTTGTTTGGTTGGCTATGTTTATTTGTTTGGTCGTTTCGTTATGTTCATTCATTTGTTTAGTTGGTTTGTTATGTTCGTTTGTTTGTTTGGTTCTTTCGTTATGTTTGTTTGTTTGGTCTTTTTTTAATTTATGTTAGTTAGTTTAGTCTTTGATCTAACATTAGTTTGTTCTCTTAATTGGTCATTCATTCATATGTTTTGTCTTTTTATAATTTGTTTGTTTTGTCTATCATTTGTTTTGTCATTTTGTCAATCCTTTGTTCATTCTGTCCACAATTAGTTTGTTCATATTCGTCTATTGATTGTTTGGTCCTTTTCTCAACTTTTGTTTGTTTATTCTATCTGTTGTTCATTTCATCATTCATTCTAGCATTTGTTTGTTCTCTCAATTGATCACATGTTTATTTGTTGTGTCATTTTATCATTTCTTTGTTCTATCTATTGTTTAGTTGGTCATTTTATAAATCCTTTGTTCATTCTGTCCACAATTAGTTTTTTTCTTTCTATCCATCCATCTTTTATTTGTTTCGTCATTTTCTCAACTATTGTTTGTTCATTCTATTTGTTGTTCATTCCATCTTTCATTTGAATGTTTGCTTGTTCTTTGAATTGATCACTTGTTTGTCTTTTTTTCATTTGTTTGTTCTGTCTATTGTTTGTTTTGTCATTTTGTCGATCCTTCAAGCGTCAGCTCAATAATCTATATCAGCTTCTTACTGCTAAAATACTAAAAATGAACTGAAAAGATAACAACTTATATTAGCAAACAACTCTGGAGTTGTACTTTGCTTGCTACTAGATTGATTGTCACTAGCTATACTTTTAGTTGACTTTTTAGCAAGTTGCTCCTCATAAAGCCGCCTGTGTGCTTTTTTAGGTGCTGGTTGTTGAATATGTCCTTATGCTACGACTGCTCTTACAAATGACCTGGTTTTGTTTGGTGTCTGTGTCTTTGAAACCAAGAAATTACAATATTACCAACATGCTGTTTTTATTTGATATTAATTTGTCTATTAATGCTTCTGAAGCAGCAGACGCCATCATCCCACTCGTTCATGCTATCCTGTTTGTTTGTTTTTTATTGTGGATTTTCCGCATAGTTCGGTTGAGCAATTCTGACAAAAGTATGCTCACTCAATTGGCTAGTAAGACTGTCACATTCACATTTGCTCTGGGTGGGGGAAGTAGTATATTTTCATATTGCAAACTCGTGCGATTAGCTAATCGCAATGTTTCAAATCGCGATTGTGATTCCATTTTGATTAGTCGCACAGTCCCAGTTTAAATCATTCTAAACTGGTCTTAATTTTGCTTTGTACTAAAGCTACTCAATCGGGTTGACGTCCATCCAATCATCCACTTATATTTAAATTTTTTATGGCAAAGAGATACAATTCAGAACAACTGCTAGATATTTTTACAACAAATTCCCCATTAAATTTCCTTATCAGGGAAAGAAAACTGAAAAACAATCATGTGATTCATCATAATACCAGGCCATTAGAAAAAAAAAGTCCTGTTTAAACCTCCATAAGCCTAAAATGTAATTCTTAATGGTCTTAAAATAGTCTTAAAGTCTTAAATTTGACTTGATGAAATCTGCCGAAACCCTGCTTTTCAGTTCTATCATTTGATCCTTCCTTCATGTTGTCTAGTTTGTCGTTGTTGACTTTTTTTGCATATCCATGGCCATCAAAAGCAAGAACACGAATCACAGATTTGTACATTCAGGCCTTGTTACTTGAGCGTTTGTTTAATTAATGGCATGTTTGAGTCAGTGTGTTCTGCACTGCAAAGAAATGTTTATTTATTGACACATTTCTCTGAAAACAGCACCGGGGTGTGTGTTTTTCCTGAACGTGTGTGTGTGTGTAATCAGCGTGGTTGCTGGCAGATGTTATGAGGGTTTGTCAATGATGCACTGAAGCGTTTTGTGAAGGTGACTGCAAAACAAAACATCTTCCTTCACTAGACTAAAGTTTGCACACGCTCCCTAGATATGCATCTTGTTTTGTTCGCTCCCTCAACAGCTTAACACTTCAGCTGGGGCATTTAAAGTTGTATTGTAGTTTCCATGCTTTGCATAGACCGATGTGTGTGTGCGCTGAGATATGTGAATTCTCCGGTGATGGTTTACACATGGTTCTGAAAGATTCCTGTGCTTGTTTGTATACATCATTTCTTTTGTAGATCTGTTTGTAGCTTAGGCGTTTATACACAGATACTAAAGCATTCAGCGCATCCTGGGGTTCGATCGATCTTTAATAGCAGCTTCTGGTTTCAATACTAAATCGAGGTAACAAATAAAAGAACAAAAGAGGAGGACAATAAAAAAGTGAGGATTTAAATAATAATAATGATAATAGTAATAACAACAACAACATTAATAATATTAATAAATATTATAATATTTAAATAAATAATAGTATACTTTTTATTCTTAAATATTTATTTCATTTATAAGTGTTGCTGAATATATATATTATTATTGTTGTTGTTATATATTATCATTATTATTATTATAACCACTGTTATATATTATTGTTATTATAACCACTATTAAAAAATAGCCACTGTTATAATGAAAATGCGTTAGTGATAACAATAAGTAAAAATAACCCTTATTATATATTTTTATAAATGTTTTATTGTTAACCAATTATTATTATAATGATTTGTTGCATATTTGTCATTCTTATGGTGACAAAAGTATTAAAATCAATACTGTTCTAATAATTAAAATAATATTAATATTACTATAATAATAATAATAATAGTAATAATAATAATAATAATTATTATTATTATTATTATTATAAGTATTATTATTAATAATAATATTTTATTAATATTATTAATATTATTGTCATTTTTCAAATTATTATTATTATTATTATTATTATGAAAATATATAACGTTGTTGTTGTTGTTATATTTATTATTATTATTATTATTATTAATGTTTTTGTAATAATAACAGTATTATTATTATTATTATTATTATTATTATTATTATTATTATTATTATTAATAATAATAATAATAATAATAATAATGTTGTTGTCATAATAACAGCTATTAATGTTGTTGTTGCTATTATTATTATTAATATTATTATTATTGTTGTTGTTATTAGTATTATTATTAATGTTGGTGTAATAATAACAGCTATTAATGTTGTTGTTGCTATTATTATTATTAATATTATTATTATTGTTGTTGTTATTAGTATTATTATTAATGTTGGTGTAATAATAACATCTATTAATGTTGTTGTTGCTATTATTATTATTAATATTATTAATGTTGTTGTAATAATAAAATATATTATTGTTATTAATATTATTAATGTTGTTGTAATAATAAAATATATTATTGTTATTAATATTATTATTATTATTATTAATATTATGAAAGTATGTTGTTGTTGTTGTTGTTGTTGTTGTTGTTAGACTTGACAACAAGACTGTTGATTCTAATAATTTAACTATTGCCACTGTTAAATAGAAAATGATTATATTGATAACAATAATAAGAAAGATAAAAATAACACTTTTTATTATTATATATTTTTTATAAATGTTTTAGTTAATTTAGTTTAGTTTTGTTAGCATAAAATTATTTTCATGACTTTTATAGCATATTTGTAATTCTTATAGTGATAAAAGTATTAAAATCAATACTGTTCTAATAATAATAATAATTAATATTGTTGTTGTTGTAATAACAAAAACAGTTATTGTTACTATTATTTTTTAATACTATTATTCTTATGTATATATAATTTCCCTTATAATAATATAATTTATATAATTCCTCTAAGTTATGCACCTAGGGTCTGAGAGTAACGCAATTTTGATTCTCTGTATGTCCTGTACATGTGGTTGAATTGACAATAAAGCTAACTTTTACTTGATGTTTAATATTATTATTATTATTAGTAGTAGTAGTTGTTGTAGTAGTAGTAGAAGTATAAGTATTAATAATAATATTATAGTTACTATTAATAAAGTTTTCTTGTGTTGATTTTAATAATTTAACCATTGCATAAATGACCATTGTTTTATAGAAACTTATTGTAGAAGACAATAGTAAGAATGATAAAAATAACACCTGTTATTATTGTTATATTTTATAAATGTTTTATTGTTAACATATTATTATCATTATCATATTTATCATTCTTATGGTGATAAAAGTAATAAAATCAATACTGTTCTACTATTACTACTACTACTACTACTGCTAATAATAATAATAATAATAATAATAATAATAATAATAA
Organism: Danio rerio; assembly: GCF_052040795.2. NCBI lineage: Eukaryota > Metazoa > Chordata > Actinopteri > Cypriniformes > Danionidae > Danio > Danio rerio. Next base: position 43,675,989 of record NC_141035.1, read on the forward strand.
TAATAATAATAATAATAATAATACTTGTTGTTAGTTTTATTACTACTACAATAATAATAATAAAACATAATTATAATAATAATAATTACTCTAAACTAAAACCCTTTTTAGCACAAAATTTAATTGCAACTTTAAATGGGTTAATATAAAAGATATGGTTTATTAAATATGTTTTGTTAATGCTGTACAGCAGGAGTTAAATATTAATGAAAATGTTGTTTTCGGTGGTGTGCTGAAGGTCCGCTATCAGTAAATCACTGCATAGGTGTTTTCCAGCTTCTCTTTACTCAAACTAGATAAAACAAAAAGAGATAGACAGTGATGGTGCTTGCATAGCAAATGCTTTCTCAGTACATCTCTGGCCTGATTCTGTCAATGCATTACAGATAAAAAGTAACATCACTAGTGAAGTACTTTAAATATGTGACTTATTACTGCTCTTCGGGCCATTCTGCGGCAGAAATAATGAATGATGCTTTTGATAAAACCCCTAGCAGACGTCTATTATTCCAAATGATCCATTATAGAGAGGATAATCGGAAAGATCTCCATCATAGAGCAGATTGCAGTCGAAAGCGGATCTGTACGCCCGCACCGCTGTTCCAGGAACAGTTGAAAACAGCCTGTTTACACGCTGGAGAAGATGCGGAGTGATTATAAGAGCCGCAGCAGAGCTATTCTTAGTGTCTTTCATCATGAGGAAGAATACAGAACTGAGGGAGAGAGAAAAGAGTCGCAGGGGGACGAATGAAAGAGTGCGAATCTGAGAAAACAGACAAAAAGACATGGAAAAATAACTAGAGAACAGGAGAGGAGGCTGTTGCAAGGCATTGCAGGTTAGCAGGGTGGGAAAATAATTACTAATAGTCCATATCATACTGTATTTCACCAGTTGATGTATTACATTAAAGGTTCCTCTGTGGTTAGCACTGTCGCCTCACAGCAAGAAGGACGCTGGTTCGATTCTCGCCTGGGTCAATTGGCATTTTTGTGTGGAGTTTGCATGTTCTCCCTGGTTGGCGTGGATTTCGTCTGGGGTGTTCTGTTTTCCTAAAGACATGCGCTATAGGTGAATTGGGTTAACTAAATTGGCTGTAGCAGTGGTGGATTTAGGCATGGGCAATATGGGCGATCGCCCAGGGATGCCTTTCCCAAAACCATCGTTAGCCAAATAAGGTCGCAAGTTCTGTCTATACAAACATAGTTTGTTCAATTGCCGTTTCCCAAATCCATCGCTCCAACGAACATTTGCAAACTGCGTCGCAAACTTGAGCTCTCGCAACAGCTCTAGAGCTGTAGTTCGAAACATAGTTTCTGGCTGTGTTCGATTCCCACTTATCCCCCCTATGCCCTATTCATTTAGGAAATTCTAACATTCAAAGTTAGAAAAAAAGCATAAGGTCATCTCTCCTAGGTGTAATTTGCTTTCAAACTATTTTTACAGTTTAGTTTTAGCAATCGTCATGTTTATAATTGTGCTTCGTTCGCAGTGCACTTTGAAAACATTGATGTCATTTTGAACACAGCCTCATGGCGAAAGCTATAGGTGACCTATTATTTAAAAGTGGAATTTATGTTACGTCTCCAAAGCTTGTGAAAACAAAAAAGCATATGTTAATTCTTTTTATTTATTGTGGGTTATTTATTAAGTATCTGTACTGTATATGACATGGGCCTGCTGAACTTTCTGCAGTGGTTTACATGTGTCAAAGTAGACTTAAATCAAATAAACAATATCCTACTTAATAATAATAATAATCACCATTATCATCATTAATAATATTATTATAGTATGATTTTTGAATTTATAATAAATAATAAATATTACATTTCATTTTATAATAAATCGCCTCATTATTTATTTATTTATTTATTTATTTGTATGATTTATATGATATTAGAATACGTGTTTGCTTTTGTAAGTGATATGTTTTAGAATAGAAGATGTAATGTTCAACGTCTTAAAAATATTATTAAAGCAAACATATAGGCCCTATGTGTTACGAGAACCAGCGATCATTCTCCGGAGATCGCTGGTTTCTACTATACCAGGACTACACTTCCGCAAATCCCAGGACTACATTTTCATACATGCACTTCGTCCAGTCACGCACCCATGCTCACTCATCTGCTTGATTACATTCACCACCTGAAACTTGTCATAGACTGATAGCATTCCATACATAAGCCACTCATGAACCCATCCAGTTTACCGAGTCTTGTTTGCTGTACCAGTGACATTACAACGCGTTTCTCCCTGTCTTGTTTCTCCGTGTGTAAACCCTAGCCTGGTATTCCTTGTTATCCTGTTTAGCCGCCTGCCTTTAGACCTATTGCCTGTTATACTGACGACGAATCTGGATTTGCCTGTATATACCCGTTTGTACCTGATTTGACCACTGCTTGCCTGACGCTGAATAAACCTGCATATTGGATCTTACCTCAAGTTGTATCTGTCACTCCACCCCGTCGTTACACTATGTGCCATTTACATATATTTATTTTTATTTAGTATGGAAAGCGAGTGCATGTTTTGGATGTTTTGGAGTGCAATATTGGATTTTATTTTAAATGTGTGTGGGTGTAAAACAATATAATTTGCACAAAGAAATTATGGGGTTTTTCTCTAAAGAAGTAGTTACTCCGCCCAGTTTAGAGACTCATTATGGGCGTTTTATGTTATAACTAACATGGTTCAAGCGATGGATCTGCGACAGAGAAACTACAGGTTTTGGGAAACACTCGTCACTACATCGTTCTTTTCCCAAACCATGCATCGTACTATGATAGTTCAGCTGCGAGTTACGTCGTTGTTTGGGAAATGCACCCCAGGGGAGTATCTTGCTGGAGGCAGCATAGGGACACAAATTAAAAATATATATATTTATAAAAATAAAATAAAAAAACACAGTAAAAATCAGCTGTGCCCCAGTAAAAAGCCCTGAGGTATGATTTCCTTCATGCAAGTTAATTAATTTAGAGAGGTAATGCCAATATAAAAACAATAGGGGCCATTCGACACAAAGACCCATTCGGAGTGCAAGTTTGTTATTCACTATCTGCTGAACTGAAACAATGCTGGTGAAAGCAGTGGGGGGGTGGATTTTAAAAAGAACTGGGCAAGGAGAATCATCAACATTGCTATATACAGTTGAGGTCAGAATTATTAGTCCCCCTGAATTATTAGCCTTCCACAGAATTTGTAATATAGTCAAATGTGTAAACATTTAGCAGCGGTTCGCCATCAGCCTTTGGAAGTCTCCGGGACAAAACAGCTGCATGAATGGTTTATATAAAAGCGACATCATCAACAAAAGCCCGACCCCTTCTATGTTTACAAATACAAATGCCTTGGAGTAACGATTGATGACCAACTAAACTTCTCTGACCACATTTCTAGAACTGCTCGATCGTGCAGATTCGCACTCTATAACATCAGAAAGATCCGACCCTTCTTATCTGAACATGCAGCTCAACTCCTTGTTCAAGCTCTTGTTCTCTCCAAACTGGATTACTGCAACTTTCTACTAGCTGGGCTTCCAGCTAACTCTATCAAGCCTCTTCAACTGCTCCAGAATGCAGCAGCACGAGTTGTCTTCAATGAACCTAAACGAGCACATGTCACTCCGCTGCTAGTCCGTTTGCACTGGCTGCCAGTTGCTGCTCGCATCAAATTCAAAGCTGTGATGTTTGCCTACAAAGTGACTTCTGGCTTTGCTCCTTCTTATCTGCTCTCACTTCTGCAGATCTATGTGCCCTCCAGAAACTTGCGTTCTGTGAATGAACGTCGCCTCGTGGTTCCATCCCAAAGAGGGAAGAAATCACTTTCGCTCACGCTCACGCTCAATCTGCCCAGTTGGTGGAATGAACTCCCTAACTGCATCAGAACAGCAGAGTCACTCACTATTTTCAAGAAACGACTAAAAACTCAACTATTTAGTCTCCACTTCACTTCCTAATCTGCAATTGCCTCTCTGAATATCACACTAACTGTACAAAAAAAAAAAGAAAAAAAAAAGAAATTTACTAATACTACTAATACTTCCCTTCTTAGACTTTACAGACCTGAAACTTGCCTATAGCACTTATTCATTGTTGCTCTTATAGTTGTGTAAATTGCTTCCTTGTCCTCATTTGTAAGTCGCTTTGGATAAAAGTGTCTGCTAAATGTAAATGTAAATGTACAAGCGCAGCTGTTTAGAGCTCATTTTTGGTTAATAATATCAGAATTTACTGGTATTTTGGAATATATGTGTGAATGGAAAAATTCTGAAACATCCATACCTGTGTGAACAGCGCTTTTTTTGACTTTACCGTTAAAGTCGTTCCGGTAATTTTTCGGATATTTACTGGTATCACTTTGTAGAAGGTGCTATTAAGAACTGCACACTTTTTTTAGATGACAAGATTTTAAAATGTTATGGATAAATATGCAAACATGTCAAGGTTTCATTAAATATGTGGCAATTTGTGCATTTTAAAGCACAAAAATCTAATCATTAGTTGAGGGAAGGTTCTTGTTTTGTGTTTTATCATTTACTTTACAATTCAGAAAATATTTTTCCCAATTTGTTGTGAAATAACAAGTAAATATAGGCACATCCTTCTGTAAAAACCTACAGAATATAGAAATAAAGTTTGTTTACTAAGAGCTAAAGTGAAGATTTATGGGTTTTATGGAGAAATAACCTCTTTATGAGAAAAAGACCTTTATAAATATGTATTATGATAGAACTCTACAGACACAAATTGATGAGTGCATTAAAAGAAACACTTTAAAAGCATATTTTGTATGTTTTTTCTTGACATTAGACTGAAAAAAACACTTTTTCAAAAGGCCAAAATCTCAAAATTGCAATGTGCATGAAAAAGCTGTGTTTTTCCTGCAGTGTCTCGCCTTTAGAAAGAAAGAGAGAGAGAGAGACTGAGTAGGAGGAAGAAACGAGGAGATGAAAATGTGTAGAACCTGCAGACGAGATTCAGAGAGACGCAAATTACTGCTGAGACAAGCAGAAGAGAGGAAGGAGGAGATTTCACAGCCATTTAAAGCTGAAAACAAGCAATATTGTAGCAGGTTGAATGCTGTTAGCTGTCACTGTTGACCCTTCGTCCGTCCACACGACCATTCATCCGTCCAAACAGACTGTGACGACTGAATAAAATTGAGTTTAGGGCTGCTAAATAATGCATCAGTGGAACGGCTGGAACCCCAGTCTGCTTTACCTGATGTAAGTGAATGAAATGAAAGACGTGGATGTGCTCGACTGAAGCCACCATCTAATAATGATGGAAATGTTTGTGTTTAGTTCTCCGACTCGAATGTTACGCTCTCCAAGCTGCGAGAGAGTCTGTTTACTCGCTGTTTCTCGATGTCATAACTTTTCATACTCTACAAACCCACAGAAATGTGTTTCTGAAGACGACTTTATATATATTTTATTTTGTTTTCACAGAACTAAATACCGGGACACATGCTTGATCTGTTGCTTGCGTTACAACAAGCTACAAACTAACTTAAAGGCAAATTAAATAAGCTTCAAACTAACTACTAGCAAATTAACTAACAATTAAATAACTAGCTAACTAATTAAGTAGCTATCTAACTTTGAAACTTACTGACTAGCTAACTAGCTATGTACCTAACTAACTAGCTATCCAACTAACTTACTGACTTGCTAACATATTAACTAGCTGACTAAATAATAGTTTCAGATTTGATTTGAAAAACTGTGTTATGTAGATTTTTATTTTTTTATTATCTAGTTAGCTAACTCCCTAGCTAACAAGCTAACTAACTAGCTAACCTTATATTTAGCTAATTAAATAAATAGTTTCAGATCTGGTTTGAGTGTTATGCAGGTCTTTATTTCTTACTATTGTGGAAATATAAATTTCTATCAACTAATTCCAAATGAACAATAATCTACGTATAACTAAAAATTTATATTCTTTGGTTTTTAATTATATAATTTCATTAACATCCCAGCTAGGAGGGACATTTAACCTTTGTCTTTCTGATTACAGGCTAAGCCAATGTAATGCAAATTGTCAGTTTCACAGCATGGGGTGTCTATTGTTTTCTCTTTTCGATCAAATGGTCAGGCAGTTTCTGTCTCCAGAACATGATGAGATCAGACCTGAGAAGCAGTTTACCCTGCCGACCACAACCCTTAATTTGCATGCTTTGTTTAGCCATATCCCCTCCTCCTAAGAACACAATATAGCCATGAAATCTTTGTCTTAATTCAGACTAATTCAGACTTGTGTGAGACTTGGGAGAGACTCGTGAAAGAACTTGCAGACTGCGGACCTCTAGTAGGCTCTTGCAGACACATTGGACATCTTAAAGACGCTGTATGACTGCAGATTAACCAACACGTCTCAATAAAGGAATTCTGCTTGTTTCGAGTCTCCTGGACTGGGTTCTCTCTTCTTTTCAGTCATTTATTTTTTACAACACTATCTAGCTAGCTAACTAACTCCTTAGCTAACTAGCTAACTAACTAGCTAACTTAATAAATAGCTAATTAAATAAATAAATAACTGATTTGAAATCTTATTTGAAAGTGTTATGCAGATCTGTATTTCTTACTAGCTAACTCACTAACTATCTAACTAACTAGCTTACTAACTAGCTGACTATATAAATAGTTTTTAGATCGGATTTGAAAAAGAGTGTTATACAGATAATTATTTCTTACTAGCTAACTAACTAACTCATTAACTGGCTATCAAACTAGCTAACTTACTAGCTAACAAACTAGACACCTAACTAGCTAACTAAATAGTTTCACATCTGATTTTAAAAAAGAGTGTTATGCAGATCTCTAACTACTCTACTGAAAAAAACGGCTTAAGCCAGACTAAGCTGGTTGGCTGGTTTTAGCTGAACAAGCAGCCTGGTTTTAGAGGGGGTTTGCCCACTTCCAAGCTGGTTTCCAACCATTTATTTCCAGCCTGGTCTTAGCTGGTCAGGCTGGGAAATGACCAGCTAAAACCACCTTGACCAGCCGGTTTAAGCTAGACAGCTGGTTTTGGCTGGGCTCCCAGGCTGGCTAGGCTGGTCAAACTAGTCCACATTTCTGTGTGGAGTTTGCATATTCTTCCCGTGTTGGCATGGGCTTTTTCTGGGTGCTCTGGTTTCCCCACAGTCCAAACTTAAGCGCTATAGGTGAATTGAATAAACTAAAATGGCCGTAGTGTATGTGTGAATGTAAGAGTCTAAGGATGTTTTACAGTACTTGGTTGCGGCTGGAAGGGCATCCGCTGCGTAAAACAAATAATTGGTGGTTCATTCCAGCGTTGTGACCTGAAATCCGAAGGAAAATTAATTAATGAAGGAATTTTACATAAATATAGCTGTTATATTTAATACAGATGGACCATTATTTCAACCAAATTTAAATATTTTAATTTAGAAAACTTTATTTCAAACTTGAATAGACACTTTACATGCATTTAATAGGTTTTCTAAATATATGATATCACTTTTGTAAATGAAATAAAGTGTAGAAACAAAAACTGGGCTCTTTCACTCATGATATATAACCTAAAAGAAAGTTTAAGAGTTCCCACTTAGCTGATGATTGACTATAAAGCTTGTTTGGCATGCTGTCCTAGGAGAGAGCCCTGAGCTCATTAGATCCTCGAGCCTGGGGCTCCCCTCGTTTGCAAGGCAAGAGGGGAGTTTGAGCTCAGGTAGATAGAGAACTCCCCTGCTGTAGTAACTAATGAACAGATAGTAGTTGCTCTAAAAGATAACTACTTACTAGGAGCAAGTCGATGGTGCCCATTTGGATTAGTCAATTAATTTAAGTTGCATGTTTTTGGATGGTGGTAGGAAACCGGGGAAGCCGGGGGAAACCCTCGTGAGAACGGGGAGAACGTGTAAACTCCGCATAGAAACGTCGGCTGGCTTGGTAAGGACTATAACAAGTGACGTTCTTGCTGTGAGGCAACAGTGCTGACCACTGGGCCACCGTATCACCCATCTAGTAAAGGAGGAGGAGTAGGGGTGTAAGAAGGGATTCTTCAAAATGAAGATGGCGGTTATATGGACAATAGGGTATTTATAGTGGCTTAGGAATCGTCTGATTGGTCAATCATGAATTGAATAATGCAGGGCCGGCTGCAAACAATCATAAGCAGCACGTGATCCACTCGAAATTAGTTTATAAATAAGCTTTGTGTTTTTACACAATAGACAGGAATACTGTTGTATGTAAATGATGATCGGTGTGGGACTGCGCTCATATTTCTGGATTGTTCAAATAACAGTGCAAACTCCAGCTTTAAATTATGGATGCCATTTTGACATTTAGAAAAAAAGTGCAATTTGAGTCCCAGCGTGAATCACTCATTCTGTGTTTTCTCCGTTTCGCTCTCCGCTGAAATCTGTCACTCTCTCCTTTCTTTGTCTTCTTCAGACGGCTGTTGATTTATAGATGCAGCGAGATCTCAGCATGTGCGTGCGCCTGTGTACGTGTGAACGCCTGTGTGTGTGTGTGTGTGTGTGTGTGTGTGTGTGTGTGTGTGTGTGTGTGTGTGTGTGTGTGTGTGCGTCTGTATGTGTGTGTGTTTGTGTGCATGCATGTGTGTTTGTGAATGTGTGCATGTTTGTGCCTGTGTGTCTTTGTGCTTGTGTGTGCATGTGTATGTATATGTGTTTGTGTGCGAGAGTTAGTGTTTGCCTGTGTGTGTGCACTTTTGCTTGTTTGTGTGTGTGTGTGTGCAAGTGTGCATTCGTGTGCATGTGTGCGTGTGCGTGCGTGTGTGAGTGTGTGTTTGCGCGCGTATGTGAGATTGTGTTTGTATTCGTGTTTGTGTGAGTGTTTGCTTTGTGTGTGCATGTGTGTGTGTGTGTGTGTTTGTTTGTGTGTGTGTGTGTGTGTGTGTGCGTTTATGTTAGTAAGTATTTGCTTGTGTGTGTGCATTTCTGTTTGTGTGTATGTGTGCATGTGCATGTATGTGTGTGCGTGTGGGAGTGGGTGTTTGCTTTTGTGTGTGTGTGTGTGAGTGCGTGCGTGCATGCATGCATGCGTGTGTGTGTGTGTGTGTGTGCACTTGTATGTGAAATTGTGTGTGTATTTGTGTGAGTGTTTGCTTTGTGTGTGCCTGTGCGTGTGTGTGTGCCTATGCGAGTGGGTGTTTGCTTGTGTGTGTGCGTTCGTGCGTGTGTGTGTGTGTGTGCCTATGCAATTGGGTGTTTGCTTGTGTGTGTGCATTTGTGTGTGTGTGCATATGTGAGATTGTGTGTGTATTCTTGTTCGTGTGTCGTGTGTGTGTGTGTGGGCATGTGTATTTGTGAATGTGTGTATGTTTGTGCCTGTTTGTCTTTATGCGTGTGTATGTATGTATGTGTGTGTTTGTGAGCGAGAGTGAGTGTTTGCTTGTGTGTTTGTGTGTAAGTGTGTGTGGGGGTGTGAGGTGTGTTTGTGTGTAGGTGTACGTGCATGCATCTGTAAGTATGTGGATGTTGGCGTGTGCGTGTGTGTTCTTGCATCTGTGTTTGTGTGTGTGCCTGTGTGCAAGTGTTAGTGTGTGTGTGGCCCCTTTACGTTCCTTTGGTGCGTGTCTGTTTCAAATTTACGACAGTGCCAAACATGGCCTCGACAATGAATCACAAACACACCTATAAAAGCCAATATTCCACCTGCACACAAAACACACCAAACACCGGCAATTCCAGAGGCAGGACGTGATTTCTCTGCACAATGACTTTCTTGGGAACACAAGGCCACCCGTGTGGACAGATCATATACAGTTGAAGTCAGAATTATTAGTCCCCCTGAATTATTAACTCTTCTGTATATTTTCCCCAATTTCTGTTTAACAGAGACATTTTTTTCAGTAAATAATACTTGACTAGATATTTTTCAAGACACCTCTATACAGCTTAAAGTGACATTTAAAGGCTAAACTAGGTTAATTAGGCAAGGTCGATTTGGCAAATCATTGTACACTCACCGGCCACTTTATTAGGTACACCTTACTAGTACCAGTTTGGACTCCCTTTTGCCTTCAGAACTGCCTTAATCCTTCGTGACATAGATTTAACAAAGTACTGGAAATATTTCTCAGAGATTTTGGTCCAGATTGACTTGATAGCATCACGCAGTTGCTGAAGATTTGTCGGCTGCTCATACATAATGTGAATCTCCCATTCCACCACATCCCAAAGGTGCTCTATTGGATTGAGCTCTGGCGACTGTGGAGGCCATTTGAGTACAGTGAGCTCATTGTCATGTTAAAGAAACCAGTCTGAGATGATTCGAGCTTTATGACATGGCGCGTTATCTTGCTGGAAGTAGCCATCAGAAGATGAGTACACTGTAGTCCTAAAAGGGATGGACATGGTCAGCAACAATACTCAGGTCATGCTGTGGAGTTGATACAATGCTTGATTGATACTGGGCCCAAAGTGTGCCAAAAAAGTGTGCCACTGTTGATACAAGGCAGGATGGATCCATGCTTTCATGTTGTTGATGCCAAATTCTGACCCTACCATCTAAATTTCACAGCAGAAATCGGTGACGTTTTTCTTTTGTCCAATTTTGGTGAGCCTGTGTGAATTGTAGCCTCAGTTTCCTGCTCTTAGCTGACAGGAGTTACACCAGATGTGGTCTTTCTGCTGCTGTAGCCTATCCGCCTCAAGGTTGATCTTGTTGTGCATTCAGAGATGTTCTTCTGCATAACTTGGTTGTAACGAGTGGCTATTTGAGTTACTGTTGCCTTTCTATCAGCTCCAACCAGTCTGGCCATTCTCCTCTGACCTCCGGCATCAACAATGCATTTGCGCTCACAGAACTGCCACTCACTAGATATTTTCTCTTTTTCGGACCATTCTCATAAACCCTATGAATGGTTGTGCGTGAAAATCCCAGTAGATCAACAGTTTCTGAAATACTCAGACCAGTCTATCTAGCAACAACCATGCTACATTCAAAGTCACTGAAAATCCCTTTCTTCCCCATTAAGATTGTCTACTTAAATGCATTGAGTTTCTGTCATGGGATTGACTGATCAGAAATTTGCGTTAACAAGCAGTTGAACAGGTGTACCTAATAAAGTGGCTTGTGAGTGCATAACAGTGATTTGTTCTGTAGACTATCAAAAAAATATATTGCTTAGAGGGGCTAATGATATTGGCCCTAAAAGGGTTTTATTCTTGCTGAAATAATACACATAAGACTTAAGAAAGTACCCTAAAAAATTCTGGCTCTGTTAAACATTGTTTGGGAAATATTTAAAAAAGAAAAGAAACAATCACAGGAGGCTAGTAATTCTGACTTCAACACAATATAAAATGTAATGTTAGAAGTGTACTTTGTTTATAATAAAAGCATAAAAAATGTACAATGTCAGTAACTACGAACCTGTATCTTGCTTGTTTTGTGATGATGTTTACAAAAATAGCAGCCGTTTTGCTCTAGCATGTCAGTTTCAGTCAGGATCTAATATTTTGCTTTTGACAGCCATTTGTAAGTCTTGTTTTTGCTAAAAACTGACAGAA
>NC_141035.1:43690000-43737500 GCF_052040795.2 Danio rerio
CCATGAAAGTGTGCGTCTGGGGGTTTGTTTGCAGCAGATTTTATGATGATTTTGATTTTTCGAGTACTCTATATTATAGATGGCGCATTAAAAAAAGCCTGTGTGGGTGTGCGAGAGGGTTTGGCGTCCAGCGTTTGTGCTCTAATCCGTCCATTTTTCCCCAGTATGCAGACTTACTTTAACAGACACGCACACACATACTGCGTAACTGAGCCTCTGGTTGCCATGACGATGAGATCCGAAGTCTGTAGATGTTAAGACTCTTTCTGCCGATGGGACTTTGCCCACCTCGAGCAATGAAACCCCATTCAGGTGGCACCAGTAGACCTTATTCAGTAGTCATTTTTCTATATATAATATATTTTATATATATATATATATATATATATATATATATATATATATATATATATATATATATATATATATATATATATATATATACTGTATATACTGTATATATACTGTATATACTGTATATACTGTATATAATATAATATATATAAGTAAGCCCCTTTAAAGCTAATTTTTTTTTTCGATAATCTACAGAACCAACCATGGTTTTATAATAACTTGACAAATTACCCTAACCTGCATAGCTAACCTTATTAACCTAATTAAGCCTTTAAATGTCACTTTAAGTCTGTTTTCTTAAAATAATGTTTTTTTGTTTTTTTTTTTCTGCAGTGAGCCATAAATCTCACATCCTACAAATCATATCTGTATTCTGAAGGTTTTTTACAGAGTTATATTTGTTTCAGATGTTTTTGTTTTGTTTGTTTTGTAATCAAGATGCCGTACTTTTTGATAGGTCCTCAGAGAGTGTGTGTTTTGTCACTTGTTGTTGTATTGGCATTGTGTTGTTGTCATTGTCAATGTATTGCCGTTAAGTTGTTTTGGTGTTGCAATCAACATTAACATTTAATATAACAATAATAATAATAATAATAATAATAATAATAATAATAATAATAATAATAATTATTATTATTATTATTATTATTATTATTATTATTATTATATTTGATTCTTTTATTGATTATTCTTTAGATTAGTCCCTTATTTGTCAGGGGTCACCACAGCAGAATGAACCGCCAACTTTTCCAGCATATGTTTTACACAGTGGATGCCCTTCCAGGCGCAACTCAGTACTGGGAAATATTTAATTTTATTTTAATTTTTCTAATATTATGCATCTTAGGGTGCTTTCACACCTAGACTTAGGTGCGTTTTCCCAGTACGGTTCGTTTGGTATATGTGAATCCAGCAATCGCGTTTGGATCCGCGCCAAAGTAATCGGTCTGAGATTGTCTGAATGAGGTAGTCTCTGCTCGATTGAAACGAACTCTGGAGCGGATCGATAGTAGTGAGAAAGCAAAACGATCCAAGCCCGGCCAAGTTACATCACAGTGTATTATGTATATGTAATAGGTGTATATATACATCTATATGAACAGAGAATTAGAGCAGGGCGGGATATCATTCATCTGCGTTTCATCTCAAATACGAAAGCGAAAGCATTCTAACTATTAACGAGAGCTGATTATTTATTAGGAAAATTGACTAGGAAATTGAAAGTTGCAGTCATATTTATCTGTTTTTTCTCTCTATAATGTAAAGCCTATGCATAATTCTAGCCAACAGCCATGTATGAGAAAGTCTTACCTCTGATTTATATCTGGTGACATTGTCTGTGGCTGTCACCATTAAAAATTAAAGCTCAGCTTTCCGCTTATAATGTCTTATTGCTCATCATCATAAATTAAAATAAGGATGCATGACAGCTGAGCTGGACTCTGCAAAATAAACCCTGAATCTCTGACCAATGTGAGGAGAGTTTACTCGCACGCGATTAGTTTTAGCTCTTTTGGTCCGTTTAAAAACTTTGCAATGTGAAAGCGAACCTAACCAAAAACAAAGAGCCACATTGTAACAAATTTTAATCCCTCTTTCGGAACAAAACAGGTGTGAAAGCACCCTTAAATAATAACTTGATCTAACTTATCTTATATGTAGTGACAGTACATGTGGTCGGATTTAAGTCTGTTTACAAAGCGGCTGCTAAAAAAGTGATTTTTTGTGTGTGTGTGTGTGTGTGTGTGTGTGTGTGTGTGTGTGTGTGTGTGTGTGTGTGTGTGTGTGTGTGTGTGTGTGTGTGTGTGTGTGTGTGTGTGTGTGTGTGTGTGTGTGTGTGTGTGTGTGTGTGTGTGTGTGTGTGTGTGTGTGTGTGTGTGTGTGTGTGTGTGTGTGTGTGTGTGTGTGTGTGTGTGTGTGTGTGTGTGTGTGTGTGTGTGTGTGTGTGTGTGTGTGTGTGTGTGTGTGTGTGTGTGTGTGTGTGTGTGTGTGTGTGTGTGTGTGTGTGTGTGTGTGTGTGTGTGTGTGTGTGTTTTGCAGGTCTGATTACTACAACCTCTCGAAAGCTGGACCGCGAACAGCAGGCTGAGCACGTTCTGGAGGTGAGACCCGCGTTCACACAAACACACATCAGGTGCCAGGCTGCGATCCATGCTCATTTACACTCCCTCCAATTTCCAGATCAATTTTGTGTGGGTCGGGAGAATAACAGCAATTTTCACCTATATAAACGCAAGATTATCGACGCAATCCTATAGACGCCTGCTTGAATTTAAAACACTTCACTAGTCTGATCTGCCAAAGAGAGAGAGAAAGTGTGTGTGTTTGTTATAAAAGCCATTTTGTCATGTTGATCTTTTGAATACAAACTTATCACTCGCGTTTTGTTGCCCGTTCACCGTGTGATCCCTTGACACCCAAACATTACACAGACCAAACGCCCATTTAATTTATTACAACCCCCCTCTTTTTTCCTTCTTTATTGCTCTCTCTCTCTCTCTCTCTTTGTCTTTCAGACGGACAGATTGAATTTGTACAGGCATAGCGCAGCAGTCTGTATCTGTGAAAGGAAATGAATAAAATGAATTGAATTAATCGTTTCAGTTGTTGCCGCCGAGATGGATGTCGCACACCGTGGCTTTTGTTTTTAATGACATCATTGAAATGTTGTTTCACAGTTCAGCGCTGTCTTCTGATTGGCTGGTGGCCATGTGCGGCCAAGCTGATTGGTGGATGAGCAATGAGCTTGTTTGCTAATGAATGAAAAACAGATCGAATGTCAGAAACAGGAAATGAAAGGAAGCGAGAACATGATTCATCCTTACTCCATTTTACTGAGAAAAACAATCATGTTGAGGTTCTCGCTTCTCCTAGTCTGTCTATAATCTATTTTTGCCATGGTCACTAATACTATTACTGGTTGTGCAATTTGTGCTACATACATGAATAATAGCTGCGCTCATACATTTTTTATTACATCTGGGGTATTTGATTAAAGTAGATTCAATTAAGAAGATGACTGAGAATACTATTGTCTGATCAAATATATAAATGCTTATGAAAACAGTTTATTTTTTTCAGATGATGGTTTATAAACTGTAAAATCCTTTTAATTTAATGTTATTGTAATTTAATTTAGTTTAAATTCATTTTATTTAGTACAGTTTATGAAGTGAAATAATTAACTAAAATGTACAAAAGCTACAAAATTTGATATGTTATAATTATAATGAGGATGGATGGATGGATGGATGGATGGTTGGTTGGGTGGGTTTGCTGAATGGATGAATGGATGGGTGATTTTGCTGGATGGGTGGATGGATAAATGGGTGGGTTTGCTGGATGGATGGATTAATGGATGGATAGACGAATGGATGGATGGATGGATGGATGGATAGACGAATGAATGGATGCATGGATGGATGGATGGATGGATGGATGGGTGAGTTTGTTGGGTGGATGCATCGATGGATAGACAGACGGATGTATAGATGGATGGATTTGTTGGTGTATTTGCTGGCAGGATGGATGGATGGGTTTGTTGCTGGATTTGTTGGAGAAAAGGATGAATGGATGGATGGATGGATGGATGGATGGATGGTTGGGTTTGCTAGATGGATGGGTGAGTTTGATGGGTGGATGCATCGATGAATAGACAGACGGATGTATGGATGGATGGATGGATGGATGGATGGATTTGTTGGTGTGTTTGCTGGCAGGATGGATGGATGGATTTGTTGCTGGATTTTTTGGAGAAAAGGATGGATAGATGGATGGATTGATGGATGGATGGATGGGTTTGCTGGATGGATGGGTGAGTTTGTTGGGTGGATGCATCGATGGATAGACAGACGGATGTATGGATGGATGGATGGATTTGTTGGTGTATTTGCTTCCAGGATGGATGGATGGGTTTGTTACTGGATTTGTTGGAGAAAAGGATGGATGGATGGATGGATGGATGGATGGATGGATGGATGGATGGATGGGTGGATGGATGGATGGATGGATGGATGGTTGGGTTTGCTGGATGGATGAGTGAGTTTGTTGGGTGGATGCATCGATGGATAGACAGACGGATGTATGGATGGATGGATGGATTTGTTGGTGTATTTGCTTCCAGGATGGATGGATGGGTTTGTTGCTGGATTTGTTGGAGAAAAGGATGGATGGATGGATGGATGGATGGATGGATGGATGGATGGATGGATGGATGGATGGATGGGATTGCTGGATGGATGAGTGAGTTTGTTGGGTGGATGCATCGATGAATAGACAGACGGATGTATGGATGGATGGATGGATTTGTTGGTGTATTTGCTACCAGGATGGATGGATGGGTTTGTTGCTGGATTTGTTGGAGAAAAACATGGATGGATGGATGGATGGATGGATGGATGGATGGATGGATGGATGGATGGGTTTGTTGGTGGATTTGCTGGCTGGCTGGCTGGCTGGATGGATGGATGGATGGATGGATGGATGGATGGATGGATGGATGGATGGATGGGTGGATGGACGGACGGATGGACGAACGGACAGGTGGATTTTTTAGATGGATGGATGAATGGACAGACTGGATGGTTGGGTTTGCTGGATAGATGTTGGATGGGTGGGTGGGTTTGTTGGATGGATGGGTGGATTTGATAGATAGATAGATAGATAGATAGATAGATAGATAGATAGATAGATAGATAGATAGATAGATAGATAGATGGATAGATGGATAGATGGATATCTGATTATTATTATTATTCGTTTTTATTATTATAATATTTTATTTGATAACATAATGTAATATTATTTTAGTTTTTAATATAAATTAAAAAATTTAATTAAATTTAAAATTTACATTCAACAGCTTTTTAAAACTATTATTTCACAAATTCTGCAGATTTTTGATCAATTGTCAGATACAAAACACAATGAATGCACATTGGAGTGCTATTATTCATATTATCAGTATCCGTATGTTCATGTGTGTTAATATTTTCATGATCATGTTATTATCCGTATGGTTCCTTGTGAGTGTGTGATCTATTTGATCATGTGTGAGTGTTATTATGTACGTAATCATGTGTGAGAGTTATTATTTATGATTATTTGTGAGTGTTATTATTGGTATGGTCATGTGTGAGTGTTATTATCCTTATGGTCATGTAAAATGTGTGTGTGTGTGTTTGTTATTGATATAGTTATATGTGGGTATTATTATTCGTATGGTCATGTGTTTGAGTGTTATTATCTGCATGGTCATGTGTGTGTGTGTTTTGTGTGCAGGTGACCGTATCAGACGGTGGTTCTTCTCCCAGACACACTACAGTATGGGTGGTGATTCAGGTGTTGGATGTAAACGATAACAAGCCCACGTTTCCAGAGAAGATGTACCAGGTGCGTTTGCCGGAGCGCAGCAGAAAACAGCGCGGAGCTCCAATATACCGTGTGTTTGCGTATGACCAGGACCAAGGAGCAAACGCAGAGCTTTCCTACAGCATCATCGACGGCAATGAGGACGGCAAGTTCATCATCGACGCCAAAACCGGAGTGGTTTCATCACCCAAAAAACAGTTCAGCGCTGGAACCTACGATATTCTCACCGTAAGTAACTTACAAACACTCCAAATTTAGATTCAATCAAATCAAATGCAAAATTATATGTTTTATGTAAAATATAAAACATGTTTTGAAAAGTTTTATAATGGGAATCAAAAATAATTGCATGCGTTAAAAAATATTATTTAAAACATTATTCTAGCAGATCCCAGTTGGCTTAGATGACTGGATATTATGATTTTAATTAAATTTTATTTTATTTCATTTCATTTAAAATTTTAATTTAATTTAATTTTAAGTTTAAATTTTAATTTAATTTAATTTAATTTAATTTAATTTAATTTAATTTAATTTAATTTAATTTAATTTAATTTAATTGAAGAACATTACTGATATTCTGTGACAATAAAATAACATGGAAATGAATATAAAATAAAATAATAATGAAATAAAACGAGAATATTTTGTTGCTAATTCAAGCTAATCTAACATTACTATTAAAACTAAATGAAATTACTTTTTTGTTCAGGTTTGTTACTATAATTGATTATAGTTTCAAACTAAAATGTATATAATAATAATAATAATATTAATAATAATAATAATAATAATAATAATAGTATAAAGTAGGCTTTTCAAGCTGATACAAGCTTACATAAAAGATATGTGAAATAAAACATAAACAATAAAATAAAATAAACAGCATAAAGGTCCAAGTTGGCCTTGATGAATAAAAATATGTAACAAAGTAAAATACAATCAAAAAATAATTTAATATAATTTACAATTTTCATTGCTGAAATTAACATTGGAAATTACAATTAAATACAATTCTACAAAATAAAATGTTTTTTCTAACTAATTTAAATAAATTTAATTGAAATTCTAACAAAAATCTTGCTAATTCAAGCTAATCTAATATTAATAATGCTATGTGAAAATAAAATTAAACTATTTTTGTTTTATTTAGGTTACTTTAAGTGATTATACTTCTGATTTTCAAATGAAAGAATAAATACGTATTAAGAACATTTTTTAGGTGATACGAGCTTACCTAAATTACATAATTATATATATTCAGGCCAACCTGGCGTTGATGAACAACACTGTTAACGTAAGTTTTGTAAATTACACAGTATTTAGATTAGATTAGATTAGATTCAACTTACTTTATTGTCATTACACATGTACAAGTACAAGGCAATGAAATGCAGTTTAGGTCTAACCAGCGGTGCAATAGCAGCAAGTGCAGGATATAGATATAAGTTATAAAGTGCAGTTATAGGAAAACTATGGTGATATTTACAGATGGATGTACTATGAACATTATATACAGGTTGTATTAACTATGAACAGAAATTTGCAATAGATGAATATATGTAAGGTTGCTATTAATAATCAGAAGTATGCAAATTGATAAGCATGATTGTAAATATAGATTTACTGTAATATAAACTGTGTTTTTATGTAGAACAGTTATGCAGTGTTACTGTAGTTTAAAGTTGCATTGTGAAAATGAAATTACAGTAAAGAAATACAATATTGTAAATGCAACTATTGAAAGATAAATGGTGATGCAAATGTAAAAACAGCTTTTTTGCTGTAATAGATTATTGGCGAGTAAGTTGTTGATGAGCTGCTGTATAAATTTTATTTTATTTTTATTTATTTTATCTATTTTTATTTTTTATATTTTTATTTTTTTATTTTAATTTTTTATTTTTATTTTATTTTAATAGTTTTATTTTATTTATTTATTTAATTTTGTTTTATTTGTTTTATTTTATTTATTTATTTATTTATTTATTTTATTTTATTTGTTTATTTTATTTGTTTTATTTTATTTGTTTTTTTTTATTTGTTTTGTTTTATTTTATTTGTTTTATTTTATTTTAATTTATTTTATTTTGTTTTATTTTATTTTATTTTATTTTATTTTATGAAATAGGGAAAAATATAGTTTTCTAGCTGTTCAAATCTGGGCTGGGGGGTTGTTAAATTTAAGTATCGGATGGAGATCACCTTAAAATGCCATGATCTTTTTCTTTCTTCCCTCTTACCGCAGTAGTATAAATGAGCCGTATATCTGATAAAAGTACAAGCAATCGTCTCACCCAATTTAACCTGAAGTGTGAACTTCTGGCTAATAATTTCCAGGTCTTGTAAAACTCCCTCCACACACACACGCGCACACACACTCAGCAGCTCACTTCCCTAATGAGGAAGCTGACATTTCAATTTTTTTTTTCTTCTTCTTGTAAAATATTTGTTCTTTTTGTTTGCGTTCAACCTAAAGGTCAATAGTGGATGCATTCCTCCAGTTCTGCTCTGATCCTCCATTTGAGTTCTGCTTTTAACTTTCACTTCTCTTTTATTGCAGATTACTCGTTGATACACTTATTTGTCGGTTGATATGTAATGAATATTTAAGCATTTTTTAACCTAAATGAGTTCTAAATCAGTGTTCATCTGTGAAGGATGTGGGTTATCAAACTGTTTCTCTTATGAGAGGTAAAATATGACCAGATAATAGCTTATTATTTTTAAATTATGATGTTTTTGAATGTAAATGTATAAATTAATTATATTAATTGCAGATTAAGTATTACATACAGATTGAAAGAACCTCATAGACTAGTACAAAATATTTTTCAAAATGGGATTTTATTTATTTATTTCATTTTTTTACTTCATTTTTAAAAATTTTTATTTATTTATTTTTTCTGTATTTCTTTATTTTTTTCATTTTATTTTATTTTTTCTTTATTCATTTTCTTTTCCGCTTAGTCCCTTTATTAATCAGGGGTCTCCAAAGCGGAATGAACTGCCAATTTATCCAGCATATGTTTTATGCAGCGGATGCTCTTCCAGCTGCAACCCAGTACTGGGAAACACTCATTCACACTCATACACCACAGCCAATTTAGTTTATTCAATTCACCCATAGCACATGTCTTTGGACTGTGGGGGAAACCGAAGCACCCGAAGGAAACCCACACCAACATGGGGAGAAAATGCAAACTCCACACAGAAATGCCAACTGACCCAGTCAGCTCTCGAAGCAGTAACCATCTTGCTGTGAGGCGACAGTGCTAACCACTGAGTCACCATGCCGCCTGTTTTATTTTATTTTATTTTATTTTATTTTATTTTATTTTATTTTATTTTATTTTATTTATTTTTTTTTTTTATTTTACTTTATTTTATTTTATTTTATATGCAAGCTTGTATCAGCTAGAAAATGTTATTTTACTTTTATATTATTTTACTTGAATTATTGTTGCTTAATTGTTTAATTTTTGTAAATCAGCAAGATAATATTTATTTACATAATTTTTTTTTTTTCATTTTAACTTATTTTTACAAAGTATCAGTGAAGTCAGACAGCTTGGATGAGTTAGTAAATAATTTGTTGTATTATTTTATTTTATTTTCCACATAAATATCCATCTTCTATGCAAGTTTGGATCCGCAGGAAAACTTTATTTAACTTGATATTATTTAGCTATTATTAATATTTTTGTTTGTTTGTTTATTTGGATCAGTGAGATAACTTAAATATTTTTAAGTTTAATTGTATTTTACAATTTGCATTTTATTTAATATTGTTTCAGTAATGTTGAACACCTTAAATGAGCTATTAAATAATGTAATGTATATAATTTCATTTTGTTGTATTTTATTTTGGTTTTACAGTTGCATTTTATTTTATTTTTTATACTTTTTTTCAATAATTAAATTTATTTTTAATTTAATTTAATTTAAATTTTTAATTTTTTATTATTATTTTTTTATTTACTTTTATTTATTTTTATTTTATTTTATTTTATTTTAATTTACATAGCTACCCCTCCTCTATGCAAGCTTGGATCAGCTAGAATTATTTATTATTATTATTATTATTATTATTATTATTATTGCTGTTGTTGTATTACGTATTATGAGTAAGGTCAGACAACTTGTTCGAGTTATTAAATTGTATATTGTTTTATTTAATTCAATTAAATTTTATCTTTTTTGTCCAGTCAAAAACTAAAAACTAATATTTAAAAAAATAAATAAATAATTGAGGGAAAATATAAACAGAGAAAGAAAAACAAATATGTAATTTTTACCCTTTGCTTGTGTCTGCAATCTCTGATCCTCTGTTCTCTGTTTGCACAGGTGAAGGCGGTGGACAACGGGCGTCCTCAGCGCTGGGCGACAGCACGTCTGCACATTGAGTGGATCCGCCGTCCTCCGCCAAACCCCATTCCACTAGCTTTCGATGAGCCGCTCTACAACTTTACCATCATGGAAACCGACAGAGTGGCGGACATCGTAGGAGTGGTGTCTGCCCAGCAACAAGGCTCCGCTTCACTGTGGTTCGACATCACAGGTCAGTGATTGGGTGCTTTGAGATCATGTGATGTTTATTGCGATTTAGAATACTTTAAAGGAGTCATGAACTTAGGAGACCATTCATTTAATACATACGAGGTTATTATAAGCTAGATTGCAAACAACATGTGCAATTTAAACTATCGCATGAGAAATTGGAGTATTGGAAACACCAAATTTCGAATAAATTCGGGAATAATTCGCGAAAAAAAAATTCATAGTTGTTTTTGGTTGCTAGGTTACCAATAGTTAGCTTCTCTAATGAAAAGGATTAATGTGGATAACGCATTAGCTGAATAAACACTGACGAAGTGAGCATTACATCCATGCAACCAATCAGCTGTTTCCGTTATGCTTGCCTTGTTGGTTGTTGGTTGCTAAGTTACCAATACTACAGTTAGCCTCTCTAACAGAAATTGGTCAATGTGGACACTTTCAATGTGAACATTACACCCAAATGATCAATCAGCTGTCTATATTATGCTAGCCTTGTTTTTACTGTTGGTTGCTAGGTTACCAATACTACAGTTAGCCTCTCTAATGACCACGGGTTAATGTAGACAATGCATTTGCCAAATAAACACTGATGTAGGTAAAATTACACCCAAGTGACTCAGCTGTCTCCATTATGCCTGCCTTGTTGACGCTTGGTTGCTAGGTTACCAATACTACAGTTAGCCTCTCTAATTGAAAGGCTTAATGTGAATAACGCATTGCCGAATAAACACCGATGTAGTGAACATTACATCCATCCGACCTATCAACTGTGTTTATTACACTTGCTTTGTTTAGTGTTGGTTGCTAGGTTACCAATACTACAGTTAGCTTCTCAAATGAAAGCGGGTTAATGTAGATAATGCATTTTCCAAATAAACACTGATGTAAAGAACATTACACCCAAGTGACCAATCAGCTGTCTCTTTTATGCTTGCCTAGTTGGCTGTTGGTTGCTAGGTTACCAATACTACAGTTAGCCTCTCTAACAAAAATGGTTAATGTGGACAACGCCTATGCCACGTAAACATTGTACACGCTATGTATTATTGCATGTAGTCTCTGACTCTACAGAAGATTGCTGCCCACTTTTACATCACTGGCTAGCTCTGCCTACTTATTCACACATGGAGTTGGTAATACAAGATAGACACAAACGCAGGTCTACACAGAAACAAATCTTTATTTTTAACGAATTTGGGATGTTTTTGTAGGAATTTAGTTCTTTGTTAATTTAAAACTTGAACTAATTTACAAGCAAAACACAATTTAATGCTGGATTTGCTGAAAATGAACTTAAGCTTTTAACATATAACATAAGAGTTAATCCTGTATGTTTTTTGAACATCCAGAATTCAAAATGTTCCTGTTAGTCTAAAATCAGCTATTAAAACCAATCTAAAAAAACAGCAAGTCAATTTATTATGTAAAAGTGTGTCTAAACCCCGCCTCTACAGAAGGTCGACGCCCACAAATGTTGAAAATTCCGATGCATAAGAAATTGGCCCTCTGTTAACTTCAATTAAAAAAAGAAAAAAAAACTAAACTTTCATTGATTTTACATTTGAGGCAGAGAAAAACAGTTCTGCCTTTTAAAAATGTGCAAAACTGTTAGCCAATCATAGCAGTTGGTGTTTACTTCAGAGTTGACAATTTACCATGTCTATTCAAATGCTTTGTTCTGATGAGGGTCATAGGAGAAAAATAACCTGTCATTTCTAAATATATATTTTTTACCTCAGAAAACAGTAAAAATACTGTTCATGACTCCTTTAAATAAGTATATTTTATCACTCATGATTGAAATGTAAGAATAAATGCTGCATTTTCAGAAATATTATAATGCATTTATGTTTTAAAATGATTTTTATACTTTTTTTAAGTATTGGTCTAGTTAAATGCAACTACTAGGAGAGTTAGAGCTGGTTGGGAGTGTTTGTGGTTCACTGCATGATTTGTGGCATTGTACTGCTATCTTTTGCCATTTCACGATTGCTTGTTGCTGTCTGTATCTATGGTGACCCAAGGTTTGTATGCACAAAACAACTAATGATAAACAGTTTATTCATTTACAGTACGACAATAAATATGTAGTTATATTATATTATATTATATTATATTATTTTATATTATTTTATTTTATTTTATTATATAATTATATTATATTATATTATATTATATTATATTATATTATATTATATTATATTATATTATATTATAATATATTATATTATTTTATTATATAATTTTATTATATTATATTATATTATATTATATTATATTATATTATATTATATATTACATATTATATTACATATTATATTATATATATATTATTATTTTATATCATATATATTATTATATTATATAATTTTTATATATTATATTATATTATATTATATTATATTATATTATATTATATTATATTATATTATATTACTCTCAAATTGTTAGATAGTCGTCTTAGTAATTCTTATGAATAAAACTTAAAATTGAAAAAGGTAAAAGCTAGTTTAAACTACGAAACATCTTTTTCCGCCATGGGATAAGAAAAATAAAAAGGCAATTGCATCTTTTTTTATCTCATAATTCCAGCTTTTTTCGGAGTGTGACCTCATTTCTTATCGTTATATGTCTATTTATTAGATATTCTTAATATCAACTTTAAACAATTCTGACTTTATTGCTCACAATTCAGACCCTTTTTTTCTTCCTTTATTTCTGACATATTATAATTGATTATACTATATTTACTTAGAATTGCAACTTTATGTCTTGCAATTTGCAAGTTGATAGATTTTTTAACAGTCTTTACATTTTCATAATTGCAACCTTTTTCTCTTGGAATTGCAAGCTTGTCTGTTTATTTGCAGTTTTTATTGCAGTCTTTTTATTGAAGAATTGCCCCTTTGCTTCTCTCTGTTTGCAGTTTTGAGGCATTTTTAGTGTCTCATGTTTGTTTAAACATCTCAATTCTGACTTGTTTCTCAGAGCTACGCCTTTGGGATTTGCGCGGGATTTAACTCTCATTTGAAAGATGATCATTCTAAATCACAAGATTAAAACTGGCTAAATCATGAAATATATAAACAAAGAATGAGAAAAAGGAGCAATTGCTTGTTTTTCGGTCTCACTTTATATTAAGTAACCCTAACTAGTATACACTTACATCAGAATATAAATACAATGTGCTTACTGTGTTCATAATGTATTGCAGAACACTTTTAGTGCTCTTAAGGTGGGATACGGGTTGGGTTTGGTAGTATGGGTTGTTTTTTGCAGTGCATGCTGGTATTTATTCAAGCATAAGGCAAGGCAAGTTTATTTATATAGCATATTTCATACACAATAGTAATTTCAAAGTGCTTTTACATAAACAAGAATAAAAGAAACAAGAAATTAAAAACAGATTAAAACATAATAAAATGCATTAAAACAGGTTTTAAAGTAATGAAAAAGAAAAGAAGACATAATAGTACGATCTGTCAGACAATGTAATTACATAAAAAAAACAAGTATCTACACAATAAGTACATTGTATTGAATTATTAGTTTCAGTTTAAGCACTTAAGGCCACTTAATATAAAGTGAGAGCCTTTGTTTTTCTCTCCTTATTTTCGTATTCTGTGGCGGATGATGATGTTAGCAGTAATGTGTGCCGTCCTGCAGTCAGATGTTGGGCAGTGGGAGAGTCAGACTGCAGCCTGCATGCCGTGTGGTGTTCAGATACCTTCTGTTTGCTTCAGCAGCACCTGCACTGCACTCTTTCGCTGCTCGGTTTCTCCTTCTCTTTCTCTTTTCTCTTCATTTCTCTGATCTCTCGACTCCTCTATTCTTTCCCTCTGTTGTTCTCTCTCTCTCTCTCCTCCATCCTCTCTGACTCTCTCTGTTTCCCTAAATGCTTCATATGGGAAGGTCCACGCTCTTTCCGTGAGATGTTCTATATACTCCAGACTGCTTGCGGCAGGAACTGTTCTACAGAAGGTATCTTTACCAGTTCAGCCGAACTATTATTTTCTCTTTTCTTTCTCTCAACTCTTTTCTGTCACTTTTTCTTTCTGTGGTTGGTTTCTTATTTCTTCTGTTTTTTTTTATTATTGTTTTTTTTCCCTCTCTTTCTCGTCTGTATGTCCAGGGCTCGACGCTAAGGATTTTTGTTGACTATTTGAACTGCAAACACTACTTTAATACAATATACATATACTGTTGAAGTCAGAATTATTAGCCCCCCTGAATTATTAGCCGCCCTGTTTATTTTTTTTTCCCCAATATCTGTTTAACGGAGAGCAGATTTCTTCAGCACATTCCTAAACATAATAGTTTCAATAACTCATTTCTGATAACTGATTTATTTTATCTTTGTCATGATGACAGTAAATAATATTTCTCTAGATATTTTTTTAAGACACTTCTATACAGCTTAAAGTGACATTTCGAGGCTTATTTAAGTTAATTAGGTTAACTAAGCAGGTTTAGGCAAGTTATTGTATAACGATGGTTTGTTCTGTAAACTTTCTGATCTGACGCTAATAATTTTGACCTTAAAATGATGTTTTAAAAAATTTAAAACTGCTTTTATTCTAACCGAAATAAAGCAAATAAGACTTAAATGATTTAAATTCAACAAACGGATCATCAAAATAAAGTGTGACCAAATAATTTAGTCGACAGCAAAGTGAACATCTCTCTTTTCAGGTTTTTTGGGCTGCTGTCACTTTAAGACCTCATGCACAGAACTAATATACTGATGCACATGTGCTTTCACTTACTCTCTTTCAGTTAGTTTTTTCACTTAATTTCACATCTCTTTCCCAATTTAAGAGAACACTGAAGGGTATTTAAACCCTTTCTGAAACTCTTTTTATACTCACAGAAAACCTAGAAGTGCATTTAATCTTTTTTTTTATCTTATCGCACTTAATTTGACTTAACATGGCTTAAAAACACGTGCGAGTGATAAACTTTAGTAACCCTCTCAGACATTGCGAGTGTTGAGTTTAGCTTTCTTATCATGATTGAATGAACCAAAATCTCATGAATGTCTACAATGGCTTAAGAAGGCTTAAAAACAGCTGCAAATTATAAACTTGTGTGACTCTTGTCACTTATTTTATCAACTTTCTTGCTGACTACAATCATTTCTCCTTACTGTTGAGCCCTAATGTCTGTTTTTATCTTGACCTTTCTTTCTCTTTTCCACCTGTCTTTGTTTTCTATTCGTCTTTCTGTTCTCTAGCTGTCTTTCGTACTCTATTTCTGTCCACGCTGGTAACACTTTACTTGAAGTGGTTTTCATAAGGCTATCTTGACACCTTTATAATCTAGATATGATACGACAAAAATGTGACAACTTAATAACAACTGTCATTAAGTTATTTAATTTAAATGCAAAAGTAACAATGGTTGAGATGTATTTGTTACGATAACTTAATATAAACACATCATAGTTTGTCTTCGTCATGACAACTTTACACAACCAACATGTCATAAATCAGTCATAAACATGATTGTCATGATGCCATTATAATTGTGTCATGAATATTTTTCTGATCTCCTTTTTTTGGTGGAGCAAACTAAATTTGTTTAAAAATGATTAAAAGATTAAAAATGTGAAATAATTTTATAACATTGTCAGTGATAATTAATAAGATCTAATGACATTTTTCTGACACATTTCATTCACACCACTAAAGCTGAAGTCAAGAAAAATGTTAATGACACTGACATAATTTTCATGACAATTATAATGCCTCATGATAATCATGTTTATGACAGGTTTATGACAAGTTATGGTGTCTTCACAAAAAAATGCTTGTCTTTCTTTTGTCTTGTTTCTAGTCAAAGTATCTAAATGTTCTTAAATCAAGAAGCATTTTCTAGAAAATTATAGTGCCTCATGATAATCATGTTTATGACAGAAGTGTGACAAGTTATGGTGTCTTCACAAAAAAAAATGCTTGTCTTACTTTCTTTTGTCTTGTTTTTAGTCAAAGTATCTAAATGTTCCTAAATCAAGAAGAATTTTCTTGAAAAGCAACAAATATTGTCTTATTTTAAGAAATAATACAGCAAAATTAAGTGATTTGTTTTCCTTAAAACAAACAAAATAATCTGCTAAAGTAATCTTATTTCAAAATGAAAAACAATATTATTTAGCTTGTTTTATTAAAAGACTAACTTAATTTTGGCATATTATTTCTGAAAACAAGACTATATTTTTGGCTTGTGATACTTTATTTAAAGGTGAGATCCACAATAATATCGTTTTTAAACTTTAGTTGATGTGCAATGTAGCTGTGTGAACATAAACAACATCTCTGAAAATACTCAAAGTTCAATGCAAAGGGAGACATTGGCTTTTACAGAGTAAGCTTAGCAAAGCCTACAGCGAACAAAGTTTGGGGACAACAAAAAAATACATCCGGGCTAGTGAGATCACAAACGCTTCAGGTTATATGCATTCACCTCACGCCTACACTGCGTAGCGAAGGGGCATGCCCAAAGACGCTTTAATGTTATAGCAGAGAAAGCTAAAATGACATGCAAACACAGCTGTTTCCACAGAGCTTCTTTTGTTTCTGTATTTGGGCTTTCAAAGGACACAACATAAAGAGAGAAGTGCTTACAATTTAATTTAATTTATGTTCCAGAGAATTATAAAAAATATATATAGAGCTAGCATTTGACAAAGGACAGCTTCCAGAATCTCTCCCGGTTTAGTGCTGAATTCGGCTAAAACCTCCTCCAACTGATGAAGCTGTGGCTTGTGAGCCCCAACCTGTGTTTTTATTTGTTAAAATTGATCAACTACATGCACAGTTTCTAGCGTTAATAGTATGTTGAAGCGAGGATGTAAACAATGAGAAATGCTGTTTGGCGCCGCTAACAATATAGCTACAAATTCATATTTATCTGTCAAACCGTTGTGTCTCTCTATGAGGCCACTTTCAGTGTCTCTCCATGCAGACGCTTTCCCTTCATTATATATGTGAAGTTTATTCATAAACAAATTTTGAGAGGATCACTTGCTTATGCAGGACACGGCTGGCCCCGAGTCAAGCTAATGTACGGACCACCAATCAGACGATGCCTAACCCAGTATAAATAACCAAGCATCTTACCTTTAGTCATCTTCGTCTTGAAGAATCCCCCCTTCCACCCCTTCTCCTCCTCTTTTCTCTACAGGGAAGCACGGCGGCCCAGTGGCTAGCACTGTGGCCTCACAGAAAGAATGCCTCTGGCTCTGGTCTCTACCCAGCCGGACACCATTTCCGTGTGGAGTTCATGTTCTCCCCGTGCTCGCGTGGGATTTCCCCGGGTCCTTCAGTTTCCTCCCACAATCCAAAAACATGAGACTTAAGTTACTGACTAAACCAAATTAGCACCATATTCAATTTTTCCAACAACACACCACCTTAACAATCCTTAAGCAGCAGGAGGGGGGGGGGATTCTCGAGACCTACCCGAGCTCAAACTCCCCTTTGCCCTGCAACTTGAGGGAGCCCCGGGCTCAAGGATCTCTTGAGCTCAGGGCTCTCTCCTGGGACAGCATGCCAAACTAGCTGAATACCAATCATCAGCTGAGTGTGAACTCTTGAAATATATATATATTTTTCTATCTCAAATAACGAACTCATAGAAGATGTGAAAGTTTTATATTACCTACACAAACTTATTCCGAATATATGTGAAAGACTCCTGTCAGATTTTATTTTAAAGAGCAAGCGTGAGGTTCCACCGTGTGAATGACATAATCACAGCATATTATGTTAGCTGACCAATCAGAGTTTCTTGAGGGCGGGCCTTTCAGAGGAACTAGGAGAAAATGACAGTCAAGGAAGGAGGAATGTCTTCAAAGGAAGACATATGAACAAAAAATAAGGTGATTTTCTACAAATGAATCATGAGCACACCCTGCTTTGCATCAATACACCATGGACCTCCCCCCGTTTAGGAATTTTGGTATATTTGAACTGGAACCAAGACAAAACCTCTAAGCGTTAAAAGCATTTTTGATGTCGTTCTCCTGACAGAGACAGGTTGTGATGTATTGGGTTATGTCAAGTTGTCATAACAAAGACATCTCAAACAACGTCAACTGTTATATATTTATATTTAAAATGGACGAATGACACTTGATGACAGTTTTCATAAAACATCATTCATATTCATGCCATGTGTCATGTCAAGATTATAATGGTGTCTTATGAACACCTCTTAAAGAAGTAAAGTGTTACTCCGATCCCTTTCTTTCTATGCTTTTTGTCTGTCTTTTGTGTCTGCGTGTCTCTTTCTTTCTTCTACTGTCTTTTATTCTCTTTTTGTCTCTATATCTTTCTTTAAATATTGATCTAAATGGACATAAGTTCAGCAGAACTGCTCTTGCTCTGTTGCTGTTTAACCATCAGCTGCCTCTGCTTCTTCATCTTTTGGTGTTGTGCTGTATTGCTTTAACGTGATTGGTTGGGATGGGAATCTGGGGGTGTGTCTTTCCGTACAAATGTATTATAAATGTGTGTGCAGTTATTAATGTATGCATGTGTGTGTGCTGCTGCTGCTTAGTGATGATGATAATGGTTTATTTGGTACTTCCATCCATGTGTGTGTGTGTTTATGATCTACCTAAATGCCTTCTGGCGATCATTGACCCAGCCTTATCATCCACGGCCCGATTAAATGCGTCATTAAGCAGCCAATGGAGCGTGGCTTAAGGTCAGGGGTCAGCTTGGGGTCAGCTGGTTAGGCGCGAGGGTGGACGCTGATGAATGAAAGGTGTGTGTTTGCGTGTGTAAGTCTATCTGTCCACCAGGTGTTGCAGCAACAGGCGGCATGAGATGATTAATGTGCGCTGTGTAGAGCGAGTGTGTGTGTGAACGCGTGTGAAGAGGGAGCAGAACGGCCTGCCAAAACACACTTTCACCTCTGTTCACACACGCAGGGGTTCGAACACACTCCTGCTGCAGCTTGAACTACATCTTAAAGTGATGCATGACCTCTAAAGGACTGTTCTGTCATCATTTACTCACCCTCGTATTGTCTCAAACCTGATTTTTTGAAAAATAAATATATAATTAAAATAATTAAGAGAAATATTAATGATATACTAATATATTAAATACTTGCAAAAATATATATTGTAAAAAATATATTTTTTGCATATTTAACAATACATAGATGTAAAAATGAAGCTATTTTAATTAAATAAAAAATAGTTATTATTTATATTAAATATTATCTCAACATTTGAGGTGAATAAAAAAAATAGCAAAATGTTTACTGAACAAAACCGGTATTTTTAAAATAAACTAAAATATAACTATATTTATTTAATAAAATGGTTTATTTATCATTAATTTTTAACTGTAGAAAAACAATATTTTAATTCATTAAAATGACATTAAGTTTACAATCGAAATGAAATTTTACTTTAAAAGAGCATCCATCATATATATATAAATATACTCAAATGCCACTTTATTAGGTACACCTTACTAGTACCGGGTTGGACCTCATTTTGCCTTCAGAACTGCCTTAATCCTTCGTAACACAGATTCAACAGCGTACTGGAAATATTCCTCTTTATCAGAACAAACAAACACATGTGAAGCATTACAAAGCATTTTCTCTGTTTTTCGTGCCATGTTTTAATCCTTGCCTTGTTTACCGTTATTATTGTTTTACCTCATGTCCTGTTTCTAATTCTGTGTCTAATAAATGTTTTGTTAACGTTTGTCTGTTTTATTTTTTTTCAATTGAGCTGTTTGTTTGTTCTGATAATGTATCATTATTTCTTTCTAAAAGAGTTTTCGGAAATGTGTACTGAACAAAAACAATATTTTTTAAAATAAACTAAAATATAAATATGTTTATTTATAAAATGGTGTATTTATTATTACTTTTTAATTGTACAATGACAATATTTTAATTAATTAAAATGACATTAACTTAAAAATCTAAATGACTCCTTTGCGCCATAGGTTCAACAAGGTACTGTAAATATTCCTTAGAGATTTTGATCCATATTGAAATGATAGCATCACACAGTTGCTGCAGATTTGTCGGCTGCACATCCATGATGCGAATCTTCCGTTCTACCACATCCCAAAGGTGCTTTATTGGATTGAGATATGGTGGAGGTCATTTGAGTACAGTGAAGGCATTGTCATGTTCAAGAAACCAGTCTGAGATGATTCATTTTCTATTACATGGAGCGTTATCCTGCTGGAATTAGCCATCAGAAGATGGGTACATTGTGGTCATAAAGTGATGGACATGGTCAGCTCGAACCAGTCTGGCCATTCTCCTCTGACCTCTGCCATAAACAAGGCGTTGCACCCACAGAACTGCTACTCACTGTATATTTTCTCTTTTTTTGAAAATTCTCTGTAAATCCTAGAAATGATTGTGCGTGAAAATGCCAGTAGATCAGCAGCTTCTGAAATACTCAGACCAGCCCGTCTGGCATCAACAACCATGCCACATTCAAATACTCTTAAATAACTATTCTTCCCCATTCTGATGCTCAGTTTGAACTGCAGAAGATCGTCTTGACCATGTCTATATGCCTAAGTGCATTGAGTTGCTGCCATGTGATTGGCTGATTAGAAATTTGCGTTAACAAGCAGTTAGACAGGTGTACCTAATAAAGTGGCCGGTGAGTGTGTATATATATATATATATATATATGTGTGTGTGTGTGTATACACACAATTCAAATTATGAGCAATTAATTCATTAATCAATTAATATATATAAATAAATATATATATATATATATATATATATATATATATATATATATATATATATATATATATATATATATATATATATATATATATATTTTTTATGTAAAAATATAAACTTAAGTGTATATATAGTAAATATAGATTTAAATCATCCTTAGTTATTTAATCATAATTAATATAGTTTTGGGAACAAAGTATAAAATTGCATATTACGTATAACTGATCTAAATTTGCAAAAATAAGAAATATAATCAAAAGTAATGCTTGATTGTGAGTGTGAGTGTTATTCAAATGAATACCAAATTACCTATTGAAAGAAAATATTCATCAAGATAGATATTTTTATACACAACATATATAGACACACATACACCTGTTTGCGCATTCATGAATGTGTGTGTGTGCAAGTGTGTATGAATATTTACGCCGCTTTACAGTAGCACAAACACACACATGTATATGTTACATATGCGGGTGTACCCATCTGCACCTACTGTGTGATTGTTATTCATGTGTGTGTGTGTTTGTATGTGTGTGCATTTATGTGTGTGTGCATGTTTATCTATTTGTCTGTCTCTGTACACAATTATCTTTATGTGTGTGTGTGTGTGTGTACATGTACACATTTATCTTTTTGTGGATGTGAGTGCGTTTATTGGTGTACATGTTTATCTTTTTGCGTGTGTGTGTGCGTGGACATTTACCTGTGCGTGTACATGTGTATCTGTTTGTGTGTGTGCTCATTTATCTGTGTGTACACTATTATCTTTTTGCGTGTGTATGTGTGCGCACATGTTTATGTGTGTACACATTGATATCTATATGTGTGTTGTGTGTGCACGGTTATATGTGTGTGTACATATTTATCTTTATGTGTGTGCGTGTGGGTGTGTGCATACCTGTGCGTGCATTTATCTGTGTGTACAAGTTGTGTGGGGGTGTTACACATTGGATAAGTGCTTGTTGTGTGTGTGCATTGAATATGTGGGGTGTGTATAATGTGTTTTCTATATTGGGATGTTGTATGTTGTAGGTTGTGTGTATTTTGATCGTTTGTCTGCATTTTACGTATTGTACTTGTGTACAGTGTGTGTGTATTTGTGTTTTATACATGGGATATGTGTGCTGTGTGTGCATTGCAGACATGGTGAGTGTGGTGTGTATTTGAGTGGTGTGTGTGTGTGTGTGTGGGGGGGGGGGGGGGGGGTTTGGTGTGTGGATATATTGAGGAAATCCCTTCCCTCTTGAAAACACTGTATCGCCCCCATCTGGTGTACTCAAGTACTGCAGCTCAGTGATTTTGATTGTGTGTTATATCTATTTGTTTATGTGTGTGTGTGTGTGTGTGTGTGTTAGAGATGTATGTGTACGCTATTGAGAGTTCTTGTGTGTAATGGTGTTTTCTGTCTGGGTGTAAGGCGGAGATGTGGACAGTATGTTTGACGTTGAGAAAGGTGTGGGCACCATCGTCATCGCTAAGCCTCTGGACGCCGAGCAGAGATCCTTTTACAACCTGACGCTGGAGGTTACAGACGGCACTAATGTGGCAAACACTCAGGTAAATATCTTTATTGAAGAATTAAATATTAATATAATATATATGTGTGTATTTAATATATACATGTGTACTCAAATGACATTTGCTGTTCAATCTACTTATTTAAAATGAGCTGGGACAACTTAATTGTCTTATGTTCAGTCAACTTAAATTTGGAAACACTAATAAGTCAACTTAATTTCTTCAGGTTGTCTCAACACAGATGGATTGTGTTGAAGCCAGCATTTTTTACAGCATGTGTATGTGCTTGTGTTAATTATCAGAAACATTTTTCTCCACACCTGTTTTGAATATATACTTGGAGTTACATTGCAATGTTTAAGTGTTGCCTTAATTTTTTAGGCAGTATATTTTATATCAATAGAAATATTATGTAATATATTTATGTTTATAATATATATGCAGTTTATATTATTATGTAAAATTATATTTCAATATATATTATGTATATTTGTGTATTTGTTTAGATTAAATGTAAACAATTGGTTATCTCATTAATGTTTATGTAACATTTCCTTCTGTACACAAATATTGTACATTTATATTATGTAATAATATTACTAATTATTATTAATATAAATATATAACTGTTTTAGATGTATATAAAATGTATTGACATATTTAAATGTATTATTTAGATTAATTATATTAATATAAATTCATCTTTACATTATATTATATTATTTTATATTATATTATATTATATTATATTTTATTTTATTTTATTTTATTTTATTTTATTATATTATATTATATTATATTATATTATATTATATTTTATTTTATTTTATTTTATTATATTATATTATATTACATTATATTATTATATTATATTATATTATATTATATTATATTATATTATATTATATTATATTATATTATATTATATTATTATATTATCTTATCATATTATTATATTATATTATATTATATTATATTATATTATATTATATTATATTATATTATATTATTATATTTATTATATTTATTATATTATATTATATATAACACTATAAAATTTTACACCCTTTCATCGCACCATTTCTTTTTTTAAGTCACAGTGTGATGTTCAGACCCCACTGCGTTAACCGCGTCAGCTTAACTCAATTTTTTTTCTTTTGTTATTAATTCTGGAGGACAAACTTGCAAATAACACAGTTTTTCTCCAGTCTACCTCCGAAAGCAGCACCTCCAAATCACATTCTGTTCAAAGTTTCTCTTTTTACTTGTTTTGCCATTACTTTTTCATTTGGTTTTGCCAAAGAAAAGTCATTATCATATTTATTATGGAGAGGAGGCAGGGAGGGGTTTGGCGCTCGTGCATGTGCGCTCATTTTTACGTTAATTCGGATGTACAAAGAGAATGCGTACGCAGTATTTCATCCATCTGATTTTTTTGCTGCGTACACACATTTACAGCTTTGTGCGAACGCAATGTTTTAGTATGAATTCAACGCAAGTCGCAAGACCCCAGATTCTGGGTTTCAACCCTGCAGTTAAAGCACATCCTATTTGTTACATTATAAATCCATTGTGTTGGTGTATAGAGCCAAAAATGTTAGAATTGTGTTGATGTGCCAACATTTATGGACCTGACTGTATAAGTCAGTACAAAAGACCAAAAAAAGGTACAGTAAATACATGAAATAAAAAAAGTAAAAACAGCCCTTTCAAATATATTCCACAAAATATATTCCAAAGTTGCACCAAAAAACGCACTAAAACATACGCCATTCCTACACAGCCTTGCTTTTGTGATTTGGGATTCTTAGATTTTGTCCAGGCATTATCTTAAAAGGAGACCTAATATTCCCTCCTGTCCCCTGGAGCAGCTTTTGTTGGCTTTCAGGCCCGTTTGATGCCTAGCAGTGTCCATGGAGGAATCTAAGAGCAGACTTTCCAGTGTTTGTGCTCCTGACAGCTGCTGTTCGGTGGATGATTGATGCTGATGTTTGATGCTGAGGGTTTGATTGATAATGTCTGTCATCGTCATCATCCCCGATTGCCATACAGGCTCCCATCGGATTGATAGCTTCGTTATCATGGACACAGGCCTTCGCAGTGTAATGTGTCTGCGAAGGTCAGAGATTAAAGGACACGATCCGTCCTCAACAGGAAAAAATGTGGGAGAGTGAGGTGACAAATGAGTGATCCGTCTGTTTGTCTAAAGCCTGATGCACACTGTGCACGTTTTAATAATCCTAAACGATTGTAGCAGGTCAGACTGCATGAACATGGCTCCCAAGATCTCAGCTGTCATACTGAACGGCTTTAAAGAGATGCCAAATATGGACACGCAAGAAAACTCACCTGGAGTTTGATATCAAACATCTGTGACACTTTCACTATGTACTGTTCTGAAGTTTTTACCTCAAGGCAAACGTAAACAAACAGTTGCAGCCTGTCATGACTGGGTCAGTGACCACCTGAGGGCGCTGTAGTTCATCGGACACTAGTTGAAACTACAGTGCCCAAAAAGATTACGGGTGCTTTCACACCTGTGAATCGATTCAGTTGTTCAGAGATTACAAATGTTACATTGTTGCTCTTTGCTCTTGGAGCGGTTTGCTTTCACACGGCAAAGTTTCTAATCGGACCCAAAGAGCTTAAACAAGTCACATGCGAGTAAACTCTCCTTACATTGGTCATAGTGTCAGGGTTTATTTTGCAGCGTCCCGCTAAGCTGTCAGGAGAGGTGGTGGTTTGGTGGTGGTTGACAGGGTCCGCGTGAGACGTGTCTGAGAAGAGACGCAGTGGGGAGGGGTGAGAAGGGTGCGCGAAGATGCCTATTTAAGGACCGGGAGGGAGACGCGAGATTACCGGGAGATCATCACTCGTTTGCGGGCATCCAGAGACACGCGAAACTTCCCGCCCTACTCATAATTCTCTCTTCATATAGCCGTAAGCCTATTACATATCCATAAAACACTGTGATATAACCGCGCTCGTATCAGATCGCTTTCTCAATCGAATCTGCAATCAGGCTTCGTTTCAATCGAGCCAAGACCACCTCATTCAAGCGATCTCGGAGCGATTACTTTGGCGTGGAACAGAGCGCGATTGCCCTGTTCACATATGCCAAACGAACCGCTCTAACTGGGCAAACGAGATACGTTCCGAAACAAAAGTGTAGGTGTGAAGCACCCTACAACTTCATACATACCTCGCGCAGACACCGGAACACATACACTGATTCTATTCACAGCTGTCTCCGTTTCTGTTGATTATCTGGAGTATATATTCCATCATTCCACCTCTGCTTGCCATCGCGTCGTTGTCTTCCTTGTCCGAGTATCCAGTAAGTCTAGTATTCCGAGTTTGTTTTTCTGATCTTGTTCTTGTATTTTGCCTTAGTCTAGTTCGTGTGTTATTTGTCTCGTCTGTTTTCTAGTTAAGTTTAGTTGTTTGAGTTTGTTATTCCTGAGCCTCGTCTCTGATTTAGTTTCTGGTTTTGTCGTTTATTTGGTACTTTGTATTCTGATCACCTTGTTTGTTGCACTGTAAATAAATAATCTGCGCTTGGATCCGCACCTTTTTGTTTCTTCACAGCCCTGCTGAAAAACCTAGGTTGGTTGGCTGGTTTTAGCTGGTCGACCAGCCTGGTTTTAGAGGGGTTTTGGCCATTTCCTGGCTGGTTTCCAGCCATTTCCAGCCTGGTCTTAGCTGGTCAGGCTGGAAAATGACCAGCTAAATTCAGCTAAGACCAGTCTGACCATCCTGGTTTAAGCTGGATATCTTGTTATCCAGTCTGACCAGCCTGGTTTAAGCTGGACATGGCTGGTTTTGGCTGGGCTCCCAGCATAGCTAGGCTGGTCAAGCTGGTTTTAGGTCATCTCCGGATCACTGTTTTCTCACAGCAAGATGGTCACTGGTTCTAGTCCCGGCTGGGTCATTTGGCATTTCTGTGTGGAGTTTGCATGTTCTCCCCGTGTTGGTGTGGGTTTGCTCGGGGTGCTCTGGTTTCCGCCACAGTCTAAAGACAGGCACTATAGGTGAATTGAATAAACTAAATTGGCCAGTGTAAGAATGTTTGTGTATGGATGTTTCCCAGTACTGAGTTGTGACTGGAAGGGCATCCGCAGCATAAAACATATGCTGGATAAGTTGTCGGTTCATTCCGCTGTGGCAACCCCTGATGAATAAAGGGACTAAGCTAAAGGAAAATGAATCAATAAATGCACTATTAAGATACAAACGTTCACCTTTAACAAAGGCACCACCCCGTGACAGGTCTTGTACCTTTATTTCTGAGATTCTATAAACTCGAAAAATAAAAAGTTTTGACATTTACTCGAGCTGTTTTTAATTCGTTGCACTAATTTCACCATAGAATTCTCCTCTCCTGTTTGTTCTTTATTTGACACTCGTCAAAGCTGAAGTTTATCTGTTCATATAGTTGAGAAAACTCTCTTGAGAGATATTTTTGAGCACTGTTTAGTCGAGCAATGCATTAAAGTCCATGTGAAATCAAAATTTAAAATGTTTATTTTGCTAGCTATTGTTATTCTTTAGGTCAACAACTAATCTATGCATTCATTCATTCAATTTCCTTCAGCTTAGTCCTTTTATTAACCAGGGGTCGCCACAGCGGAATGAACCGCCAACTTATCCAATTCACCTTGTAGACCATTTTGATAGGTGTATCCAAAAGCAATGGTCCCTACTTATTTTCTGTTTATATTTTTAATTTCTGTAGCTTCCGAGAATCCAAAAAGAGCCACATATTGATGAGTAATGTTATGACAGCTGTTTTAACGTTAAATTATGATTGGATTGCTACTTGTTATAGTTTGATAACAAGCAGGAAATGTTCATGGGCCAATGAATTGACCACATTGAAATGCTCTATAGCGCATGTGTTTGGACTGTGGGGTAAACCAGAGCACCCGAGGAAACCCACGCCAACACTGGGAGAACATGCTGACTCCAGACAGAAATGCCAACTAACCAAAGAGGGCCTTGAACCAGTGACCGTCTTGCTATGTGGCGACAGTGCTAACCACTGAGCCACCGCGCCGCCTTAATCCATGCAAGTTAATCCAATAAAAATAAATTCGCTTTGGTGATCTTCAATCAAAATCTGTTTGCAGTGGCAGTCCTGATGAAGTCAGTTTGATGCTTCAACCACAATATTCTTAACCACACCCCTCTTACTGTTGGTTTGCTATGAGGGAATGATGAGCAAAAAGAAGCCCCACCCCAAAATCAGTCATACACTCAGAAAATGACTTTTGCTGCTTGTTCAAGCTACTTCTTTAAAATGAGTTGAAACCACACAACTCTTAATGTTTTTAGGGGGACAACTCATTATGTTCATTTCACTCATATTTGTAAAAATGATTAATGTAATGTGCAACGTATTTATATAGCGCATTTATTGTGTATGGCCATACACCCAAAGCGCTTCACAATCATGAGGGGGGTCTCTCCACACCACCACCAGTGTGCAGCATCCACTTGGATGTTGCGATGGCTGCCACAGGACAACGGTGCCAGTGCGCTCCCCACACACCAGCTATTGGTGGAGTGGAGAGACAGTGATAGAGCCAATTCAGTGGATAGGGATGATTAGGAGGCCATGATCAGTATAAGAGCTGATGGAGGGAATTTGGCCAGGACACCGGCGTTACACCTCTACTTTTCACGAGAGGTGTCATGGGATTTTTAATGACCACAATGTGTCCTCGGTTTAACATCTCATCTGAAAGATTAAGTAAACTCAGGCGTTTTTTGTTGGCACAACATGAAGGAATCCTGTTGATGCTAGCATTTTTTACAATGAGGGTAACAAGTGTTTTTATTCATGCATCATCTGAAATAATATGCCAAATAATGTTCTTTTCACTGATCTATGGTTTGTTACTGAGGGAATGGACAATATTTGGCTGAGATATGATTATTTGACAATTTTAATCTGTCTAAATGAAGTACTTGGCAGTGCATATTACTGAGCTGAAATTACGTTTTTATATATTTACTGTAGGAAACATCTTCTTGGAACATGAGATTAACTTTATATCCTAATGATTTTTGGTATAAAAGAAAAATCTATTATTTTGACCCATACAATATATTTTTGGGCATTGCCAAATTATACCCTTACAGTGTTACACTAGTTTTGTGGTTCAGGGTCACGTATAGACGAATTACCATGTATATAAATATTCAAGATGGGCACGCAGGGAGGTGGCAGAAAAAAACCAGGAGCACTAGCATTTACAGTACAGCGAGGAAATGGCATCCGATGCGGTACAGAGTTTGTTGTTGTCTTAGAAATAAGATATATTGATTATTTATTATAGATATTACTTACGTAATACTTGCAGTGTATTATAGCAGCTTGGCACCCAGTGATTCGGCAAAATTAACGTTAAAGTGAGCGGCGTTCGTCTGACAGGTCCATCTGCGATAGCACCCTTCCAATGGATATTGGATAAGACGAAATGACCGAACATCCAACCCCAAATATACAATCTCATTGTAGCTCCAAGTGATTTTACAAGAGAGAAGTTAAAGGCCTACACTGTAAAAAATAAATCCGTAAAATTTAAGGTAAAAAAACGGCAGCTGTGGTTGCCAGTACTTTACCGTTAAAAACACGGTACAAACCGTAAAAGTAATTTCTCATTTTTAAGGTAAACTACTGTATTTTATTAATTTATAGAGGTAATATGTCTGTATTTTGAATGATCAATATCTACACATCTTTTATTACACAGTTAGACACGTTAGCACACCCACATGCATTTGGTGATGAGGAAGTTACATAATGAGCCAAAGCTCATCACAATCAACTTTTCCCACAAGCAGAAAAGAGTGTCAGCATATAGAAGGTGCTCAGTGTCATTCACACAGCTACTAAACACCAGTATGGTAACACGCATAAAATAAAAGTCATGAAATAAACATTGTTTATCAACATTAGATGTAACATAAATCTCTAATGTACATAACTGATGGGGAAACAACTAAAAAGATCCATATTAATGTCAACAAAATGGATAAAAAGTTATGTGCCATGCAGCGAATTCTGGGAAATTCAATTTACGGTTATTCGCTGTATATATTAAGGAGACATACTGTTAATCAGTTTACGGATTTGTACTGTAGCATTTTTACAGTTTTTTACCGTTGAAATCACGGCCATTTTTTACAGTGTACAAGTCGTTGGATGGCAACAATGTTGTTCTGTGTGGTCATGTGCCTGAAATAATGCTCCATAATTATCAGATTTAACATTATGTAGTGCGAACTACACCTGAACTTACGGCAGGGTATGTGAACTTACACATAGAGGTAAAGTTGGTTTTGTATTCTGACTCTTTCCTTAATAATATAATTTCTTAAAAGTATTATTTGCAAACTATAAATAGGGAAATCATAAGAAATAAACAGTGTTAATGTTGTTTTCAAGTAACACTTGCAGGATATTTCAGACCGAATATTCAAAGTGCCGTGGTAAACAATATAGGAAGTGTGTCACAAGTTGTCACTGAATGTGAATGTGTAAATATAAAACCAACTTTACCTTATTAACTTACACTTTTACGTTTTTACTACCACACAACACAACATGTTTGCTTTTGCAGCCAGTCTTTTTTTGCAACCGGGAACCTGTGTGACGTCATGTGTGACGTAGGTTGGTAATTGGTCTATATTGTTCACTTTTACCATCTGATAAAACATTTATACCTGTATTTTGTGGCATGTGATGTCAGATTTAAACAAGTAGGTGTTTTAACCTTTTAATCTTTTGCTCAAACATTTATTGACACCCCAATAAATTTATACGAGCAAATACGAGGAACAGGTCAATTGTAAACATGATCTCCTGTTTCACTTGGCTGTAAATATGAAGGAACACACAGGCTAAACTCACTCA
Organism: Danio rerio; assembly: GCF_052040795.2. Taxonomy (NCBI): domain Eukaryota; kingdom Metazoa; phylum Chordata; class Actinopteri; order Cypriniformes; family Danionidae; genus Danio; species Danio rerio. The sequence goes on from NC_141035.1 coordinate 43,720,470, forward strand.
TTTATCATTTCGCACAAAGAACAAAGCTGTGATGGAATAAAAAGAGAATGTAGATTAAAATAAACACAGAAATGGCCATTTCCAACCATCAGGCCAAAGATTAATAAATTCCAGTCAACTGCAAGCGCTATTAATCAGCCCGGAAGAAGACGTGTGTTTATCTTGTCTCAAAATACTGTCAGGAAGACACAAGAATCCCAGCTGGGGAATTGTTGAAGTTAGCCGGGTCTCAGGGTTGAGAAAGTCTCGATGTGACAGACATCAACACAAATACTTTTGAAAGCCTTTAATCTTATTCAGAAACAAACTAAAGCATCTTCAGCTTTTGGTCATATTTTGAGCAAAAGGTTAAACAATGAAAACATGTTTTTTGACAAATATCTTTGCTCATATTTACCAAGAGTGCCAGTATTAGTTTGAGACCAATGAACAACATCGCAAACCCAAAAGACAACCCATTTAAATTCAGTATGAAGCAGCATGTAACAAACACACTCACAGCCACAGTCATAACAAAAATGAGGGGAAAACACAAATGGATCGGTCTAGGGAATTTATTAAGCTTAACAAACAAAATAATAACAAAGAATGGGGCGGAATCACAACAAACTAAGGCTAAACACAAAAGACCACAACTTTGTGTCTGGATGACCGCTTAGGTCCCCACCCCTGAAGGGCTGCAGAATGAGCTCTTTTAACGCTGGCGGTCAATGATCCGCAGGTGAAAAGGAATCTACTTCAAATCAACTTAAAACAAAACAAAAACAAGAACAAAACTCTAGAGAGGGACAAAATAGCAAACATAAATAAACAAACAAACAAATAAATAAATAAATACATGGACATTTAACACACACACACACGTTTTGGTTTTGGTGGTTTATGAGGACTCTTTGTAGGCGTAATTTATTTTTTATTGTAAAAAATGCTAATTATAGGGCCTAATGGTACACATTTGATTGAATATGATTCTGTCCTGAAAGCATAGAGATATAGATTTTATTACTATTTTTAACATAGGCTGAAAACGTATCCCAATATACATTTCTAGATGTCGCAAATTATGTAACCAGAAGTACATATGGCTTTAAAACGAACGCTACGGAGCATTATGATGCCGTTTCATTTTGCGCTGTTATGAATTCAATTAAAAATCCTTAAGCAAAAGGAAGTTTAACAAAAATGTAACCAGATAAAAGGTATTAAAAAAAATATTCCCTGGTGCCCCTGGGCTCTCTCTCCCCAAAATATAAATCAAAACACAAACCATTGAGAATCAACAAGAAAATATGAAGAGCAAAATAACATCGAGAGGGATTCAGCCAAAATAAACGACAATAACCCAACTTACATGGACATGGACATGTAACACACACACACACATTTTGGTTTTGGTGTTTTATGAGTACTCTTTGTAGGCATAATGTATTTTTAATTGTAAAAAATGCGTATTATAGGGCCTAATGACGCATTCACACCAAATGTGGATGAAGCAACAAGCGAGAGTAATTTACATGTTAAGTCAATGCAAAGACGCAAATGTAAAAATCTGAACTTTTGCGGACATTCGTGCCACGATAACCAATCAGGAGCTTTCTATAGTATGGGGGTGATTATGATGTAGCACCTGTTGTTAGTGTCCCAAGAGGAAATCCTCTTGCTGACACCAGAAAACAACTTATCAAACTAGGCTTGGCTCAGTCTGAAGCATTGCTGAAACCCTCCGTCATCCAGGTATAGTTTCTGGAGGTGTTGATGAACTCATAGAGCTCGGTGCACAACTGAAAAGATCTAGTGCACCCAGACATGGCACCACATGGTTAACCATTTAGAAACAAACCTACAGTCACCGGGCAGACAGATGCATTGCCCATGACACATATCCATGTCTATTGGAAGTGAATTTGACACGTGAATGAAGCAAATTTGACGCGTGAATGAAGTCAAATTTTGTCAAAAAAATTGTTGAAAAAAAGATTTGATATCTATTTACGCAAAAATAGTGTGATTTATTTTTATTTTATTATATTATATTTTATTTATTTTTGTTTTAAAAAATATATATATTTGCACATGTCGCGTCTGATGTGAACGCACCATAACCCTACCCCTAAACCCAACCCTCACAGTAAACCCTGTGGCAATTTTGTTGGTGAAAAGACCCTTTTAAGTTTGATTTAAGGAGTTTTGCCTTATGAAGACATGTCCTTAAAACCCCCCTTAATGTTGTAATACCTAGGACATACCCATGCCATTATACAAATTTATGTATTACACACCCAAAATTCAGTACACACACAATCTGTTCAATGCAGATTCACGTATTTAATGATAAAAATCATACACACGTGTGAAGAAAGAAGGATTGCCTAAGGAAGGGTCAGAGAAAGGACAAATGGAAAGCTGATGATGAAAGCGACAGTGTTTCTCTCTCTAAGACTTGTTCTTTATTTAGAAAGCACCGTTTCTCTCTCTCACTTTCAAACTCAAATATACATTCATTCACCGTGTATAACACACACACACACACACACACACACAGATGGAGCTCAGCGTGTTTCCATGAGGGCGAGTGTGAGACGGAAGTGCACGTCTGTTATTACTTTATAATTAGATCAGACGACATGCATGTGTGAATGCTGACACTGCCTTCCACTGCAATTTGTTCATGCTTTCATGGTCCTTGTTTGTGATTTTCTTGTTTTATTTTATCAGCATCGATCAGAGAACTTCAACCACTTAGAGCTGTGTAGTAAATAAAACTCCTGAAATGAAGAACAGTCACAAATATGTCAGTCAATATAAGGGTGCCTGTTACTTGCACTATCAGAAATAAAGGGACATAAGCTGTAACTGGGGCAGTACCTTTGCAAAGGTACATATTAGTACCTAAAATGTACAAAGTGTATCTTTTACAATTTTTAGGTACTAAAATGTACCTTTAACATGCATGTAATTTAGTCTGAATGATTGGACACGATTCTGTCCAAAAAGCATAGAGATATAGATTTTGCTATTATTTTCAACATAGGCTCATTCTGAAAACATATCCCAATATACATTTCTGGAGGTTGCGAATTATATAGCCAGATGTACACATGGCATTATAATAAACACTACAGGGCGGTATGATGCCGTTTCATTTTTCCTATAACAGCACTTCTGAGAAAGTCTTATGTTGAATCAGTGATTTCATTTTGACTGTTTCTTCACAGGTTCACATCACTGTCCTAGACAACAACGACAACCCTCCGGTTTTCTCCCAGCCCACCTATGACATCACGATCACAGAGGACACACCCCCGGACACTGAGGTGGTTCAGGTGTTAGCATCGGACAGAGACGAGCGCCACCGCCTGACCTTCAGCCTCCAAAGCAGCGTCGACCCCAGCAGCATGAGGCTTTTCCGCATCGACCCTAACAGTGGAGTCATTTATACAGCCCGCAGACTCGACCACGAGAGCCGCACGCAGCACATCCTCACCATCATGGTAATTCACATCAAGACAGATCAGACAGAGCGCAGAGATTATATGGAAATACCACATATGCGTTATGGTGACATTAATGTCTGGTCAGGCTGGAAGATGACCGGCTAAAACCAGCTTGACCAGCCTAGCCAGGCTGGGAGCCCAGCCAAAACCAGCTTTGTCCAGCTTAAACCAGGCTGGTCAAGCTGGTTTTAGCCAGATTTAGCTGGTCATTTTCCAGCCTGACTAGCCAGGCTGGAAATGGCTGGAAACCAGCTTGGAAATGGCCAAAACCCCTCTAAAACCAGGCTGGTCAAGTGGCTAAAACCAGCCAACCAGCCTAGGCGCTGTTTTTTTCAGTAGGGGAATTACATGGCAAGATGCTAAGCTATTCAGAACATCTTCACATCTTAGTAATAACCAAACAACTGTATGGTAATTTGTTGCAACCTCCCAAAAACACTACAAAAAGCAGGCTTTATCCTAGTAGCTATCAAAGCAAATAGCAACATGTTAAAAGAACATATGTTAGCTTCCGAAAACACCCAGAAACTACCTAGCAGTGCTAGCAACTCTTTAGCACATATATTTACACAGTAGCAATAACCAAACAACTATCTGATTTTGTGATTTCAACCTTCTAAAAACAGCTAAAAACAATACAAAAGCTTCCTCGGGCCTATCCTAGTAGCCATCAAAGCAAATAGCAACATGCTAACAGAACATATTTAGCTTCCAAAAAACCTAGCAACTACCTATCAACTTTTCTGAACACCTAAACAACAGTCATCCAGATCTCCAAAGCAACATGCTAAGAACTATTCAGCACATTTCTTTACACATTACCGATAATCAAACAACTATTCATAATAAGCTTTCAACCTCCCAAAAACAGCTAAAACATCCTAGCTGCAATCAAAACAAACAGGCTAACAGAGCATATAGTAGCTTCCAATACACCCAGCAACATGCTAACTTTTCTGAACAGCTCAGCTAAACAAAAGTCATCCAGAATCCAAAGCACCATGCTAACAACTATTCAGCACATATTATACTGTACATTAGCAATAACTGAACAACTATCTGATCATATGCTTGTGTAACCTCCCAAAATAGATAAAAACACTACAAAAGCAACCTTGGGTCTGTCCTAGCAGCAATCAAAACAAACAGAAACAAATTAACAGAAATGTCCAACAATAACAAACAACTATCTGATAATATGATTGCAGCCTCCCAAAAACAGCTAAGAAAAGCAAACACATAGCAACATGCTAACAAAGATACTGAACATGAGCAACCCAGGAATATTTTTCAAAACACAATAGCAAAATGCTAACAGCTATATAGAATATTTACACTTAGCAATAACCTAACAACTATTTGATAGTTTGCTTGCATTCTCCACAAAACAGCTACAAAAAGCAAACATGCTAACACAGATCCTTCCAAAACACAGTAGCAAAATGCTAAAAGCTATACCAAACATTTTAATCTCTTAGCCTTAATTAAACCAACTATGTGGTAATAGATTACCCTCCAAACACCCTAGTAACTTACTAGCAATGAGCTACTACTCTTGATTTATAGTAAAATGGTTTTATTTTATGTATGGAAACTACGTTTGACGAGATAAAACAAAAGAGCTACCATCTGATTAGTGCTAGAACCCACAGATTTACCTCCCCTCTCTCTCTCTCTCTCTCTCTCTCTCTCTCTCTCTCTCTCTCTCTCTCTCTCTCTCTCTTTCAATGATCTCCATGCTTGAGTGCAGGTATGACAGGAACAGGAGATTGCTCCTTGTGCTTTGGCAGCCGTCACTAGTTTAATGTCGTCTGCATCTGTGTCGCTTCTCCACTGTGATCTAATTATTGATCTGATCTGTATCACTCCTTGTTTCCACACTCCCCTGACGAGGGTAAGAGACAGTGAGTGTCATATCTAATAAGCACATGGATATTCCTGCTGCCTGCAAACAGATGAAATTTGTTATTATAATCCGGAGAGAGATGTTATCCAGTCCGTCTGGCAGTGAGCGAATTTGTTTTGTGTGTATGAGTGTGTGCTGGCTAGGATTGGGTATTGCTGTCTGTCTCAGATAGGGAATTAATAGCTTTCTTCTTCACTTTCTTTCCATATTAGGTTAAGGATCAAGAGTTCCCATACAGACGAAGCCTGGCTCGTGTCTTAATTGGTGTTGAGGATGTCAATGATCATGCTCCTCTTTTCACCATGGTAATGTATGATGGACAGGTGTATGAATCTGCGGCACTGGGATCAGCTGTCCTCACGGTCACTGCACTTGATAAGGATAAGGGCCAGAATGCACAGATCAGTTACAGCATTGACTCAGGTATGTCCGTGCTCACATACACTGCCAAAGTTTGGACACTCTGGTTTTATTTTTAAACTTTTTTTCTCTTTCATCTTAGGGAACACAGGAAACACTTTTCGGATTGATCCTGTTTTGGGCATTATCTCATTGGCACGGGAACTGGACTTGTCCAGCATAGGTCATTACGTCTTGTCTGTGAAAGCAACGGATAATGGTTCTCCAGCACTATCTTCAACGGCTGTCGTCCGAATCGCAGTGACCTTATCCAATAATGCCGGTCCCAAATTTCCCCAAAATGAATATCAGGCGGAGATATCAGAAAGTGTTGCCATAGGAACTTCAGTCGTTACAGTGAATGCTTTAAGTCTTTCCACCCTTACCTATGACATTCGCCATGGCAATGGTCATCGCACTTTCCGCATCAATCAGTATAGTGGAGTGATCACTACACAGAAATCACTGGACTTTGAGACCGTTTCGTCCTACGTTCTAATAGTCACTGCAAGCAACATGGCTGGACAGGCATCAAATGCTACAATAACAGTTGTAGTTCTGGACCAAAATGACAATGCACCTGTGTTCCAACAGCTACACTACCGTGGAAGTATCAGTGAGGGTGCTGGGCTTAACAGTGTTGTGCAGAGTGATGATGGACAACCACTGGTCATAAGAGCAAGTGATGCTGATCGCAACCACAATGCCCTGTTAGTATACCAGATCATGGAAGAATCTGCCAGACGCTTCTTTGCAGTAGATGCTGGGACTGGATCAATAAGGACAATTGCTCAGCTTGACCATGAAACCACACCTACTTTTCGTTTCCATGTTAATGTCAGAGACAGTGGACATCCGCAGCTTTCAGCTGAGCGACCTGCTGAGGTAACCATTGAGGTGCAAGATGTTAACGACTGCTCGCCAAAGTTTTCCCAGGATTCTTATGAAGCTGTTCTTTTGCTGCCAACCTATGAAGGTGTAGAAGCCCTACAAGTTTTTGCTACTGATCCTGATGGTAATGGCCAATCAGAGCTCACCTACTCTCTGACAGATGGCAGCCTAGAACATTTCAGCATTGAACCAAGCACTGGACTGTTGACTGTGAGAAACAGTACATTTAGCAAAGAACGATTCCGCTTTAATGTCCGTGTTTCAGATGGACGCTTTTCAAGCACTGCTTTGGTGACTGTCTTGGTTCATGAGGCCCTGGACAGTGGGCTGGCTTTTACTCACAGTGCCTATAATGCAAACATTGAGGAGAACAATGGCAACATAACAACAGTTGCTGTAGTGACAGCATTAGGCAACAAGTTGAATGAGCCCCTGCGTTATACTTTGCTCAATGCAGGTGGGAAATTTCGCATTAAGCCAACATCAGGTGCCATTGAAACTGTAGGAGTCCCATTGGACAGGGAGGAAAAGGAAGAATATGGACTGTTGGTACAAGCGGGCCGGGAGGAAGATCGTCTTCGGGTTGCAAGGGCACTGGTTCGAGTTCAAGTCACTGATGTCAATGACAATGCTCCTGTTTTTGTTGGACTGCCATACTATGCTGCCGTGCAAGTGGAAGCAGAGCCGGGGACAGCAATATTTCGGGTGACAGCAGTAGACCGGGACAAAGGACTAAATGGAGAGGTCAATTACTTTCTTCAGGATGAACTTGGACATTTCGAGGTAGACCGTGTGAGTGGTGAGCTTCGCTTGCGAAGAGCTTTCGAGGCTGATCTCTCCAGTGTAGAATACCAGGTCCTTGTGTTTGCCCGGGACATGGGAACACCTCCTCTGTCCTCTTCAGTCACCTTCCCTGTTACAGTGGTAAACAGAGCAATGCCTGTATTTGACAGGCCATTCTACTCAGTTAAAGTGAGTGAGGACATACCAGTTTGGACTCCAATTTTGGGAATAAATGCCAGCAGCCCTGAAGGCCAGAGTGTCCTTTACACAATAACACATGGTGACCCTGGAACCCTCTTCTCTATTGGATTTGACACAGGGGTCATTAGTGTAATAGCTGGCCTCGACTATGAGACCAGCCCTGCCCACAGACTCATTGTTAGAGCAACTGACTGCCTCACAGGTGCTCGCGCAGAAGTAGATGTTGAGGTTACTGTATTGGATGTTAATGACAACCCTCCAGTGTTTGAGCAGCCCTCTTACAAAGCTGTAATTTCAGAATCTGCCATGATTGGTACTGCAGCTTTACAGGTCCTTGCAACGGACAGTGACTCTGAGAAAAATGCAGCTGTCCGGTATCAAATCATTCCAGACCGCACCAACAGCACTGACCACTTCCACATTGACAGCAGCAGTGGCTTGATTCTTACCGCTCGCTCCCTAGACCATGAGACTATCCAACGTTATGTCTTTCTTGTCAAAGCAACAGACAATGGATTCCCCCCACTGAGCAGTGAAGTTTGGGTCACAGTTGATGTCACAGACACCAATGACAATGCTCCAGTGTTTAACCAACTACTCTATGAAGCCTCGATCAATGAGTTGGCACCCAAAGGGCACTTTGTTACATGCATCCAGGCTTCTGATGCAGACCGCTCAGATGCAGAGCGCTTGCAGTATGGCCTAGTGTCTGGAAATGAAAGAATGCTGTTTGAATTAGATGCCGCCTCAGGTGTCCTCACACTGAGTGGCCAGCGGCGCATGCAGCGCATGCCTTCCGCCATTACCCTGAATGTAAGTGTTTCTGATGGAGTGTTTACCAGTACAGCGCAAGTGCATGTTCGAGTAGAGCGAGCTAATCTGCATTCCCCCCAGTTCACCCAGGGCATGTATGAGGCTGATGTACGTGAGAACGCACCACCGGGATCAAAAGTCATTGCGATCAGAGCACAAGATGCAGATCCTGGACCATTTGGAGATGTGAGATATGTGCTGCTCTCAGATGCTGCTCGGGACCTGTTTACCATTGATAGCAGTGGGCAAATCACAACTCTTGAAAGACTGGACCGGGAAGAGCGAAGTGAGATGGTGCTGTCTGTTGCGGCCGTGGATGCAGGTGGTCGATCTGGATACTGCAGTGTCAGGGTTACTGTTATAGATGAGAATGACAATGTTCCACTCTTTGGTGCCTCGGAGTACCATGCAAGTGTGCGGTCTGAGGTTGAACCAGGGACCCTTGTGATTCAAGTGCAAGCTTGGGATTTAGATCAGGATGCCAATGGACAAGTCAGCTACAGTCTGTATAGTGAGGCCAGTTTGCAGGTCACTGAACTTCTGGATATTGACCCAGACAGTGGATGGGTTGTCACCAAAGGCAACTTTGCCCCTTTGCGTGGCTCTGTACTGTCTTTTTTAGTTAAAGCCTCTGATGGGGGTGCACCTATCAGACATTCCCTTGTCTCAGTATACATACATGTTTTGTCCGCAGATGCTCACATTCCCTCCTTCAGCCAACCACAATTCTCCTTTACAGTCCCAGAGGACATGCCAATAGGTTCCTTGCTGGGAGCTGTGCATCTACACACCTCGACTAGCCACTCTTCGTTACCAGTAAGCTTTGCAGCAGTGATTGGACAAACTCCAGAGAGTAACAGTGAGGGAGTGTTTTTGGTTGACAAAGAAAGCGGAATGATCAAACTAGACAAAGCACTAGACCGAGAGCTGACACAGATCTATCATTTCAAAGTGGTTGCAATGTTGCAGCAGGGGCGATTGGATGCTGTTTCAGCTGTGGATGTGGAGGTAAAAGTGCAAGATGTCAATGACAACAAACCTGCTTTTGAGTCGGATACTTATGAAACATCAGTCACAGAGGGTCTTTCACCTGGGACTAGGATTCTACAAGTGCGAGCCTTGGATCCTGATTGGGCCGCTAATGGACAAGTAACATACAGTCTTGCACCCCCTGGGTTGCTTGGTGGCTCTGGCGGAGAGGACATTGAAGAGCATGGAGCTTACTTTACGATTGACAGCAGCTCTGGTTGGATATCAACACTAAAAGGGCTTGACCATGAACAGAACCCTGCCCACAGTCTTACAGTCTGGGCATTTGACCTTGGAGATCCCGCTAGCCAGTCATCCTCAACAACTATAACTATAGCAGTGAGTGACTCCAATGACAACATACCTCAATTTCTCCAACCCCGTTATTATGGTAGCGTGCGAGAGAGTGATGCACCCGGTGAAGTGGTGGCAGTGCTGAACACACGGGACAATGACAGCTCTCCTGGGAACCGACAAGTCACTTATCATATCACAGGTAAGAACTTTTTTAACTGTCAACAAAGTGTGCATGTCTTTCTATACTGCAGAAAATTAAGAGTTTGTCTACCTCCCCAGTAAAAATGTTGTAAAAACCTTTACACAAGATACATTTGCTTTTGCAACACTGAAAACGATATTACTCACTTACCTTTATCTCAATTCAAGCCTGTTTTGTTTAGTTCGATTTGTATTCAAAAATGTCAATAATCTTGCCCCAAAGTACCTTACAGGCATGCTCCTTCAATACACACCCTTTCAAACACTATAATCTAGCCGTTTACTCACCGTGCCTAGAACTTGCTATAAAAAATGAGGTGATCCTGCTTTGCAATTGCTTTTTCTAAACTCTGGAATGGTCTACTGTTTTATATTAGACTGGCCCCCTGTTTTAGTTCATCTTAAAAACCTATTTGGTTTCTCTTTCTTTTAATACTGCTTGATTACTGGGCCTATTATTTCTTTTATTGATTTAATCTAATGGTCTTTCCTGCTTTCTCCCTTTTAATTGAACTTTCCTACTCTCTTTTTCTACTTCTATGTACAACACTTTGGTCAACTTTGACTGTTTCTAAAAATTCTATAGTTTTTATTAGGTTTTGTCCATATGGTGACAGTAAGTGTGGTTTTGGGACACTTGAATTCTGTTGGATGTTAAAAAAAAAAAACAGTTTTCAAAAACACTTCTCTGCAGATAAACAGCTTAAACCACCCTAGATGGGTTGGCTGGTTTTAGCTGGTAAACCACGGTGGTTTTAGAGGGGTTTTGGCCATTCCAGGCTGGTTTCCAGCCATTTCCAGCCTGGTCTTAGCTGTTCAGGCTGGGAGCCCAGCTAAAACCAGCTATGTCCAGCTTAAACTAGGCTGGTCAAGCTGGTTGTAGCCGGTTTAGGCTGGTGATTTTTCAGCCCGACCAGCTAAGACCAGGCTGGTTTCAAGCCATGGCCAAAACCTTTCTAAAACCAGCCTGGTTGACCAGCTAAAATCAAAATAAGTTTTTTTCAGTAGGGTTTGTTTGGTCAATTTAACACAACAGCCATAAAAATTTCCTTGAACAAGCACTTTTAGCAGACGAGAGCACTTTTTGTGTTCCTCGGCAATGCATCAAAAAAAAAATGATGTCCATAAAAAATAAAACTACATACAAATGTGGGTTTCCTCTTTCCCTTGTAACGGAGCTCTACATGCTTGAGTTATTTCAATCTAAACATAGCCTGCATGCTATTCTGAAGCCCTGTTCTGCATGTAAGCATAATGTAGAACAACACCATTACAGCAAGTCAAAAGTCCACAGTAATTACACCTCATTCATCCTCGCCTGATAATGGATTATTCGCTCCAGGGCGACAAGCTGGATTCTGCAAGAAGAGAACGTAGAGTTGCTTATTGCTGGAGAGCAAAAGCACACTGGTTTTATAAGGCTTTTATCAAAGCTGTGATGCAACTGCATGCAAATGATGGCGGTGCGGATTTGCGATGAGAAAGCGCATCACTTCACGAACGGAACATATTACAGTGACATTTCCGAAAGCAGTAGTTTAGGTGGATTGCGTCTTTCAAAAAGGGCAAACATAAACCCCCTCCTTATCAGCATCTAGCCCAGCCAGCTTTAAATATACTTTTATATTCAGGCAGTGTAGAACACCTTGCTTGGTGACAAGAAACAGATTGCACACACACACAAACACGCACATACACACCTTGCACATGCTCATGAGCAGCACACACTTGTAAATTAGGCGCTCAGAAACTCATAACATTGAATTAGAGAGCCGCCTTGTTCTATAATTCATGCTTTTTCACACACATACACGCGCACACGCACCGAGAAAGAGGGAGAAACACACTTCCTGACCTGAACAGAATTTCGATTAAGCTCAACCTTTATGCCGTGATCATGATTTAGACTGTGCTGCCACCAGCAGGAGCAGTATTTTTAACAAGATTTACCACACACACACACACACACACACACACACAAACACACACAAGCACACAGGCCCTGACTCTTAACTAAATTGCAGCCCACAGCATTGAAACTAAAGTAAACATCTAGACACCAGCGCTTGTTTAGTCACTTATTGCCGGCTTATGTTGTAATGAGGATTGCTTTCTGTGCATTTTCTCTGCCTTCAAACTTTAATGGTACAACATTTTATAGATACATATAAATGGGGACATGATGATAGTACATCATTTTTCATTCATTCATTCTCTTGTCGGCTTAGTCCCTTTTATTAATCCGGGGTTGCCACAGCGGAATGAACCGCCAACTTATCCAGCAAGTTTTTACGCACATTCACACACACACTCATACACTACGGACAATGTAGCCTACCCAATTCACCTGTACCGCATGTCTTTGGACTGTAGGGGAAACCGGAGCACCCGGAGGAAACCCACGCGAACGCAGGGAGAACATGCAAACTCCACACAGAAACACCAACTGAGCCAAGGCTCGAACCAGCGACCTTCTTGCTGTGAGGCGGCAGCACTACCTACTGCACCACTGCTTTGCCGTACTTAATTTTTTCAATTAATAATTTAAAGACTTAACTGGGTTAATTAAGTTACTAGGCAAGTCATATATATATATATATATATATATATATATATATATATATATATATATATACATATATATATATGTATATATATATATATATATATATATATATATATATATATATTAGGGCTGTCAAAATGAGCGTTAACGCAAGTAATTTGAAATATTTAACACTTAAAAAAAGAAATAACGCAAATAATGCAGTTGCAGTTTTTTTTTATTTCCTGTTGTGGCCGACGTGTGTCCATAGAGGCGACCTAGGCCGCCGCCTTGGGCAGCAGAATAGTGAGCAAACCCCCCGGTCCTCACTTTCATCCATTACACCCGACCCCCGCCTCACGGTCCTCATTTTCATCTGCGAACCGGTCACTTTCTTTTTCACTTTCGCGTTGAGGGCGGTGTGTTTGAAGTTTGCCTAGAGCACCAGTTCAGCTTGCTCTGGCCATGCGTGTGTTTAACATGCAAAGAAATTTGGATAAGACCAAGGACGCGTTTTTAGAAGGAAAGTTTCAGTATAAAACAATTAATGTCGCATCACCAGACTATCCTGTGAGTTTCATGCAGTTTCAGGTGTTTCATTTTTAATATTTAGACTTTAACTGCAGTTCAGCAGTTCATTCTCGTTCAGCATATTTTCATTCAGGATGTTTTAATGGAATTTGATACCGCATGGCGAACAGAAAGAAAAATCTCCGCATTTCGGGACTCGCGTGATCCTTTAAGTTAATCAAAAATCGCTGCTTACATGGTCGACTCTTAATTGGCATTGTCTTAATCATAAAAGCGGAGTATTGGTGTCCATGTAAATGAAAGTGCCAGATGAAGTCGCAAGCTGTCAAAGAGCCCATTCCTCTGCCTTTAAGCTGCGTCATTTCCCCCCTACACGCAACTTTTGAAAAGCGTCGTCTTCATGTTGCCGTGTCAAAATCCTTGCTTGTAAAACACAGCCATACTTTAGAACGCTTAGTTTAAGCAAATTTGATGAACGCGATTGTGCGTGTTGATGAATCTGAAGGGATCCCGCGCTCACCGGGTGCACTGTACTGCGCACGTTGTGTGTGTGTGTGTGTAGCCCTCTTAGAATCCAACATGGAAATCATTTGTGTTTGTTATTGGCATGGATTGTTTGGAAATTCAAATGGCACTTAAATGCTAACATAAAAATATCAAAATTTTAAAATAATTTTACAGCCCTAATATATATATATATATATATATATATATATATATATATATATATATATATATATATATATATAGTTATTGTAAATTACATAATTTAAACCATAAAAGATATGTTTAAAAATTGTATAAATGTATATAAAGTATCTATGTTTATTATATAATTAAATAAATGTTTAAGCCATTTTATTAGGTACTAGCACTAGCATCGGGTTGGACCCTTTGCCTTCAGAACTGCCTTAATCCATCGTGGCATAGATTAAACAAGGTAATGGAAGTATTCCTCAGAGATTTTGATCCATATTGACATGATAGCATCACACAGTTGCTGCAGATTTGTCGGCTGCACATCCATGATGCTAATCTCCCGTTTCACCACATACCAAGGGTGCGCTATTGGATTGAGATCTGATGTTTGTGGAGGCTCAGTTTGAACTGCAGCAGATCATCTTGGCCATGTCTACATGCCTAAATGCATTGAGTTGCTGCCATGTGATTGGCTGATTATAAGTTTGCGTTACCAAGCAGTTGAACAGGTGTACCTAATGAAGGGGCCGGTGAGTGGTATTTACAATAGTTATAATGTTTGTACAGTATATATAAGCTAGTTATTCTGTCTAATTTGTGGTATTTTACACCTGTTGAAGCCTAGATGTTCATTTTTAATTTCATTGAACTGAGTTAAGCTTTAAACACAAAGTCATGCACATTTCCAACCACATAAAGCTGAGAATTGTAATATTTGAATGAACTATCCATTCAATTAATTCGCAGCCTACAGCATGTTACTTTGTGCCCTGTTTAGTTAAAGTCCTCAGAGAATAAATCGCTTTCCCGCTGTCTCTCAAACTGTCTTTGCCGTCTCCTTCAGTCCATAACGTTTAAATCCTTCAGTTCAGACAAACTCAAAGGTCAAACAGGCTTTAATACACTTCTCCGAGCCCAGAGGCACAAACTGGCTCAAAAAACCGCTCACCGTATCATAACACACACCAGAGGGACAGAAACACACCAACATACAATCACATTGGAGGCTTTCCTCTCCTCCAGATAGGTTTAATTCACCTCTCAGGGTGTTTTACGGTGGTGTTTAACAGAGCACAGAGCAATTAAACACAAACTAGTTACTCCACGGTAGTTAATAGGATAATTTGAACTTGTGTTTAGAGTCTCTTTGCTGAAAGTATATTTAAAGGTTCATAAAGGATGTCTTAAGCAGTGCATTTCTCAGAGTAACAATAGGGCTGATTCTGCTTGGTGAGGATGTAACAGGCGTTAAATAGCTGTTCGAGTTGCTGTCTCGTAAAGGTGAAAGGTCACCGCAGAAACACTAATCGACCAGAACTGGCGCTGAATGCTTGGAAACACCTCGGTTGGGTTTAATTGGTTAACAAGAAGCTATAAATATGCTGTCTGAGTTGTAGTTAATGCGGTAGACAGTGTATATCATTGATTTTTTATTCCAAACATGGACTATGGCTGATTAGATGAAATACCAGATACAGTATAACCATTGAAGTGAAGTTTGATTAAAGTTTTATCTTCAGTGGGTGGTAGATTCATGTTATTATGTAAGTGCTTTACTTTTGTACTTTGTCTCCTCTAGTTTATAAAAACACCAGTCCAAAACATTGTTTATTCTTTGATTTATTCAAAAATGCTTAGATTAGTGAACTGCATATTTTTATCTAAAACACTTAACAAGTGGTGTTAGTGTGGCCAGCAGGGGGCGCTCAACCTGTGTTCTATGTGAGTCCTAATGCCCTAGTAAAATTGAAGGAGACATTACACTGTCTGTGGGCGCCGTCTTTCAGATGAGACGCTAAACAGAGGTCCTGACTCTCTGAGGTTATTCAAAATCCCATGGCACTTCTCGTAAAGAGCAGGGGATTACCCAAGTGTCCTGGCCAAAGTCCCTCTATCGGCCCTTACAATCATGGCCTCCCAATCATACCCTTCCCCTGAGCTGGCTCTATCACTGTCTCTTCACTCCACCTATAGTTGTTGTGTGGTTAGCGCACTGGCACCGTTGTCCTGTGGCTACCGTCGCATCATCCAAGTGGATGCTGCACACTGGTTGTGGTGTGGAGAGACCCCCCCTCATGATTGTGAAGCGATTTGCGTGTATGGCCATACACAATAATTGTGTGTTTATTTTTTCCCCTAATTTCTGTTTAACGGAGGGACATTTTTTAACACTTTTCTAAACATAATAGTTTTAATAACTCATCTCTAATAACTGATTTATTTTATCTTTGCCATGATGACAGTAAATAATATTTTACTAGATGTTTTTTCAAGACACTTCTATACAGCTTAAAGTGAAATTTAAAAGCTTCACTAGCTTAATTAGGTTAACTTGGCAGATTAGGGTAATTAGGCAAGTTATTGTTAAATGATGGTTTGTTCTGAAAATACAAAACTGCTTTTATTGTAGCAAATAAAACAAAAAAAAGTTTCTCCAGAAGAAAAAAGTATTATCAGACATACTGTGAAAATTTCCTTGCACTAATAAACATCATTAAGGAAATATTCAAAAATGAAAATAAAATTTAGAGGGGGGCTAGAAAAAGACTTCAACTGTATGTATATACACCACCCCCCCATCCGATCCTTTAATACGACGCACACCCCTCTCCACCGCATCCCTCCAAGCTCTTCAGGTACAACGCACGCACACGCCTCCACCGCTCTTCAGACGTCATGCACCATCACCGCTATCAAGAGAGTGGTGGAAAAAAACATCTGAGAGATCTTAATCAGTAGTGAAAATGTCGGGTTTTAAGAAAATGTTAAATGTAATAGAGCCCCTTTACATTATTCCTTCATGAGCCCATTTCAGTCAGATAAATCCTGCTTTTAGATCCACTAAAATAGCAGGTGACAGTCAAAACAAGCAGATCTGTGCTGTCTGAGGAAAAGGTGGACGCTCATCTTTCTGAAAATAAAAAAATACTTACAAATAGATTGAAACTGAGTTCCATATAAAAACTAAATTATTATTTTCTTTTTATTTGTTTAACTGCTACAATATTACATTTATTTTTTTATAAGCAGCTTTTTTGGTTTTGAGGATAAAGAAGGATTTGTTTTATTTGCTGCTAGGCAGAAACCCTGCAGTATAGCTCTGTCATTGTTTAAAGTAAAAGAAAAAAAAAAACAGGATCATACTTTTATGATGTTAGTTTTAATACAATAAAAAATCAAATCTGAGAAATCCTCTGGCTTTTTTCTTTTTTTGCTGTATCGAAAACGTATACTGAACCTTG